>NW_028120090.1:2500-142500 GCF_965119305.1 Pelophylax lessonae | reverse complement strand
GCTCCTATTTTCCCCTGTTATGGAACGGTATCAGTCAAATGATGAGACCAGTGGTGATGTGCAATTTCTACTTTACTTAACAATGTGGAACGTAGATTACACAGGAGATCATGTGGACAGGGGTTTGCAGTACAAAACAGCAATATGAGGAAGGGAGAAACATTCATAAAACATATGAAAACAATTCTATTGCAGTTCTAGTAATGGCCACTAGATGGCAGCAGAGTGTTCTGAGTTCAGTTTACTGATAGGATAAAGAACTGAAGATTTCTCATGTGTTCCAAGAGATTGATCGTTCATTCAGCAGACTGTGAGCTGAGGGGATTTCCTGCTGGCACAGACTTTACACAGGCACTGCTGGTGCTGACTTCGGTCAGGAGGCTCTGGGGGCTGTAGATAGGACCAACCCACTGCTTGGACAGCTTCTCCACATGGACTGTAACAGAGTCCTCTCCAGTGACTGGGGCTTGGATAGATGCTGTGTGCTCTTGTGCTCACTGCTGGTGGCCCACACACCAGACTTGGCAGATATCGACCCAGCACCTGGGGACAGCTCACTTGCCCAGTCACTGCTGTCCCATCAGGCAGGATCTCTCTGAGCACAGGAAGCTGGGCGGAGCTGGCATTTATACTCCCTGGGCGTGTCCTGGAACTCAGGGGATGCTGGGAGCCCAGAGGATTGTGGGTAATCGAGTTAAAGGGACTTGCACCTGCATCTGGATAAATGGGCACACCACTACACCCCTAGTGCCAGACTCAGATCATATTGCATCACTTTCCTGAGCCAGCGAGAGGAGCATTGTGGGAATTGTAGTCCTCTGCCTAGCCATCACTGTACTGCTGAATCCTTAGCAGACTACATCCCCCAGCAATCCATTCTCCTCAAGGGAGAATTATGGGAGGGACTATTAGTGGAGCTGCCAAGTATGCCCGCGCTCTCTTCTTCCCGGAAGCCATCGAGTGAGCATTGGTTCTGCCACTCTGCTGTGGGATCGCGGCCTACCACGGCACCCAAGGTCACCACTGTTCCACTGTTCCTTCCCAAATGGATCTGCTGTGCAGCACTGCGCTGAAGACCTCCTGCACCCTCTGCTAGTGACAGCTCAGACCACTGAATCCATCCAACCAATCCATCGTATCCAGCTCCTGATGACCGGTGTACAGACCCCTCATCACTTCCTGTGTGCAAGACAGCCATCCCCAGGATCTGATTATTAATATTATTATTTTTATACAGGATTTATATAGCGCCAACAGTTTGCGCAGCGCTTTACAATGTGAGGGAAGACAATACAGTTACAATACTATTCAATACAGGAGGAACTAGAGGGCCCTGCTCGTTAGAGCTTACAATCTAGAAGGGAGGGTCAAGTGAAAAAAAAGGCAATAACCGTGGGGATGGGCTGATGGAGAAAATGGAGGTACATTTGTTAGGTGTTGGTAGGATAGGCTTCTCTGAAAAGGAGGGTTTTCAGAGATCACCTAAAAGCTAATAGAGTGGGAGATAATCAGACAGATAAGGGTAAGGAGTTCCATAGGATTGGAGAGGCTCTGGAAAAGTCCTGGAGGGGAGCATGGGAGGAGGTGATGAGTGAGCTAGAGAGCAGAAGGTTTTGAGAGGAACGAAGAGAGCGATTAGGTTGGTATTATGAGACAAGGCTGGTGATGTAGCTGGGGGCTAAGCTGTGGAATGCTTTGTAAGATGTTGTAAGTATTTTGAATTTAATTTGTTGGGTGAGCGGAAGCCAGTGGAGGGCTTGACAGAGAGGAGCAGCGGACACTGAGCGATTGGTAAGGTGGATGAGTCTGGCGGCAGCATTCATGATGGATTGAAGGGGGGAGGAGCCTGTGTAGAGGTAAACCAATGAGAAGGGAGTTGTAGTAGTGGAGGTGCGAGATGACCAGGGAGTGAACTAGGAGCTTTGTTGTGTCTTTGGTTAGAAAGGGGCGTATTTTGGAGATGGTGCGGAGGCTGAGGCGGCAAGATTTGGACAGCGATTGGATGTGGGGTTTGAAGGAGAGTTCAGAGTCCAGGACTATACCTAGGACCTTGGCATGCGGGGATGGGCTGATAGTAATGCCATTGATATTGACAGAGAAATCAGGGGAAGGGGCACGAGGTGGAGGAAAAATGATAAGCTCGGTTTTGGATGGATTGAGTTTGAGGAAGTGGTGAGACATCCAGACTGATATATCTGATAGTAAATTAGTGATGCGTGAGGAGACTGAGGGAGAGAGCTGAGGAGTGGATAGGTAGATTTGGGTATCTTCAGCGTAGAGATGGTATTGGAAGCCGTGGGAGGCGATCAGCTGACCCAGAGAGGAGGTGTAGATTGAAAATAGGAGGGGTCCAAGAACAGAGCCTTGGGGGACCCCAACAGAGAAGGGAAGAGGAGAGGAGGAAGTAGAATTGTAGGTAACGCTGAAGGTGCGGTTGGATAAGTAGGAAGATGACCAGTGAAGAGTACAGTCACGGAGACCAAAGGCATGGAGTTTTTTTTTGAGGAGGGGATGGTCAACCGTATCAAAGGCAGCAGAAAGGTCCAGAAGTAGGAGTACAGAATAGAGTCCATTGGTTTTGGCCGTTAGCAGATCGTTTGTCAGTTTTAGGAGAGCAGTTTCAGTGGAGTGTTGAGGCCAAAATCCAGGCTGAAGGTGATAAAGGAGGCTATTCTCGGCAAGGTGGTTGAACAGTCGGTTGTACACCAGACGTTCGAGGAGTTTGGATGAAAAGGGGAGCAAGGAAATAGGACGTAGGTTGTTCAGATCGGTTGGGTCCAGTGAGGGCTTTTTAAGTATGGGGCTGACTAGTGCATGTTTTAGAGAGTTGGGGAAGATGCCAGAAGAGAGGGAGAGATTGAAGATGTGGGCTGATGCCCAAATTATCTACAGTCTGTCAGTAACATACAATATAAGGACACTGTATGCAGACAACATTATATGGACTTTTAAGGGATTTCACACATTGCCATACCTAGCATTCTTCTGCTGATTATCAACCTTTTATGTTACACACTGAGGATTCCCTGCTCACATCTGAGCTACAACCAGTGAAGATAACCCTAAGAGCCGGTTCACACTTCTGCGTGTGCCGGGTTCGCATGTCATGTCGGAGCGCACTGCTCCGACATGACATGCGATCAGCTGTGCGGTGCGAGTTTAGCCATACAGTTTGTATGGCTAAATTCGCACCGCACCCGCAGCAAAGACGCACAGGAGGCATTTTTGCTGCCGCATCAGGATCGGATCGCACAGCGGTTCACACTTGTGCGATCCGATCCTGTGCGAACTGCACGATCGCACTGCGATATGCGATCAAACTGGGGGTGTTGTTAAGATTACATTGACACCCCCAGCGGATCGCATATGGCAGTGTGAACTGCCGGGGGTGCGTGTGCGATGCGGGAACAGGCTGCGAATTCGCAGCCTTCCCGCATCGCAATAGTGTGAACCGAGCCTCAGGCCTAACATTTGGATTACTACCACTTTCTTGCCTTCAAAGGGTAGAGTGACTGGTTATACCATTACTCAATGTGAAGGAGAAGCCTATCACTCTGGACTTATTTCATACACTTTATTTGGATTACACAAATGTAATGTATGTCAGGAATGTGAAGACCTGGCCTGTTTGATTCTGAATATGTGAATTGAAAGAGCTAATCACCTTGGCCTCTCTTCCATGTTCTCTGGTATTGGAGACGGACAGTCTATCCCTGGTGATCTTCCTATTGTTTGTATATTAAGGTGTGCTGTGTGTCTCCTTGTTAATTGCTAATGAACTTCTGTCCAGAGGGCTAGATAATTGGTTCAGACTGATTCTCTTTCTGTACACAATCTCATCTACATGATGATGTAATGGGGGCCCTGACCTGGTCAGGAGGAGGGGATGTGTCCCTGTGTTGTATATATAGTGTGTGAGACTGATTAATAAAGTATATTTTACCCAGCATTAAGCCTTGGCTCATAAATGGGGGGGTGTAATGCTATGCCGGTGTTATTTCGCCTAGATGGATTATTTGCTGTTCTGAAAAAGGGGAACCCCTAATGGTGAGAGGGGGTCAGACTGTCACAATGGATGGCAGTGGCGGGATGATCCCTTTTTCATGGATTTATAATTTAAGGCTGGAACTGGAGCAGCATGCATGGTAGGTTGCTACACTCAAGTCGAACGCAACACTTTGAAGGAAATATTGGAGGTTCGTGGGGGTATTGCCAGCAATAAAGCCAAGCGTCTCATCATGAGCGAGCTAATGGAGCTGGATTGGGAGAACTTGGTCATGGCAAACTCAGCTGTTCGTGCAGAAGAAAGCGAAGTGGACAGAGAAATAAGGGAACGGCTGGTGCTGTTCGGGCCAAATCCTTTGCCTGAAATTATTTTCCGTATCATTGATAGTGTGAACAAGAATGCAAATAAATGACGGGAATTACAAATCTGCTTAGTGGAGGCACAGCGAACTACATCGGTTGTACCGAACGGATCCAGCTCTAACCCAAAACCACCGAAAATTCCATTCAGCGAGTTTAAGGCATTTGAGGAGAATACAGGCGAGATTGACGGGTATTTGGCGGATTTTGAGAGACAATAATTTAAGGGGGTTGTGGTGCGCTTCTGGGTGTTTTCAATGTGTTAAAGTGTTTGTGTGTTCTCTCCAACTCAAAATGAATAAATGTGCAAAATAGTGGTTAAAATATGTGTGTATAGAGTGTTTTCCTTTCCTATTTCAAATGTTTTAAAATCTTATTTAAAATGTATCCTTGGTTTTTTTACATATAATTTGTAAGGTGCTTATGTGAAAAACTATTTCCAATAAATAGGTAAAAATGTTAGAACATGGGGTAGGGGTTTTTGATCTCGAGGTAGGTTTAGTAGGTTTTCTGTGATAAACTCACAAGAAACAAGGGGATCAACAACCCAAACCCTCCCCCAACCAACAAGGCTGAGGTTAACCTCCAAATTCATATAATGGAAGATATACCCACAGGAGACCTGATGGGAGATGGATGGAATACCCTCATGTCAGACATCCAGAAAAGTTTTCAGGGACAAGAACAGCAGGATTCAGACATCCTGGCTCTGTTTGGTACCCTAAAAAAATACTTAGAAAGAAAATCGGCCTTATTTTGGCACATAAAGTCTTTTGAAAGATACATAACAGAGAACATCAATCCACCAATCCTCCAAATACAGATTTTTCAAGAAGAGGATCAAGAAGCAGATCCCAAAAGGAAACACAGCTCATTAAATTTAAGAAAAAATCGCATATCTTCCCACCTTTGTATATAAACCCTGCGATCGCCCTATTTGTGAGGGAGACTACAAAGGAAATAAACCAACTTAAAGATCAAACAAAAACACAGAATCTAACAAAAACACAAAAAGAAGCCCTAAAAGAACTCCAAGACAATGAGGAAATAACAATTAAACCCTCTGACAAAGGGGGGAACATTGTACTGATGGACAATGAAAAGTACAAGATGATGTGTCAAAAAAATCTTAGATAATAATAAATGTTACAGGAAAATACTACCTGTAATCCTAGAAACTTTCAAAGCAGATTTCTACAAAAAAAATAGACAGGGCACTAAACGAAGGCACGATCTCAGAATCTTTATGGACTTACATGAGGACAAAACATCCCAGGACCCCCACCTTATATGCATTACCCAAGATACACAAAAACAGAGACAACCCCCCTGGGAGGCTGATTGTATCTGGAAATGGGAACCTAACAGAAACAACAAGCAAAGTAATTGACGCATACCTTAGACCTCACGTCACTAAACTTCCATCATATCTAAAGGATACGGGACACCTCCTTCAAATGTTAGATGGGCTAACCATACCAGAAGACGCTTTTCTTATTACAATCGATGTAGAGTCACTCTATAATAATATCCCCCATAAAAAAGGGATAGAAATAATCAGACAAACCCTAAAACAACAGAGTGAACATGACAACAACTTTAACCACTTTACCACTGAGTACTGGAATAGTACTGCGGCAAAGTGGCACGATCCTGTCTGACGACGTAGACCTACGTCGCCAGACTCCTCCCCTGTAGGCGGCGCTCGCGCGCCGCCGGAGGCGCGCTCCCGCTGTTTTCATTCACAGCGGGAGTCGGGCCAGGGGAGGAGCAGCGGGCGGATCTCCTGTGTAAGCAGAGCGGGCGGATCTCCTCAGTGACAGGGAGTGACAGATCGGAGTGTTCAGCATAGCTGGACATCCGATCTGTCCCAGTCTCACAAAGTCACCTCCCCCCCCACACGTCAGTAAGCACCAGGCATACATTAACCCCTCCCTCTCCAATAAAATTAACCCCTTCCCTGCCAGTGTCATTTTTACAGTAACAGTGCATATTTATAGCACTGATTACTGCAGTAATGTCACTGGTACCCCCAAAAGTGTCAAAAATGTCAGCCAAGGGTCCGATCTGTCCGCCGCAATGTCGCAGTCCCGCAAAAAAAAATCGCAGATCGCCGCCATTACTCGTTAAAAGAAAAAACACTAAAAATGACAAAAATCTTTCCCTTTGTTAGTAAACGCAATAACTTTTGCGCAAACCAATCAAAATATGCTTATTGTGATTTTTTTTACCAAACATGGGTAGCAGAAAACAAATTGACCAAAAATTTTAAAAAAAATTGTTTTTTACATCTTTTTTGGGGGGAATTTCATATAAAAAAATGTTAAAAATATTGTTATTTTTTCAAAATAAACGCTCTTTTTTTGTTTATAGCGCAAAAAGTAAAAATCGCACAGGTGATCAAATACCACCAAAAGAAAGCTCTGTTTTTGGGAAAAAAAGGACGTCAATTTCGTTTGGGTACGGCATCGCACGACCGCGCAATTGTCAGTTAAAGTCGCACAGCGCCGAATCACAAAAAGTGGCCCAGCCGTAAGACAGCAAAATGCTCCGGTGGTAAAGTGGTTAATGAGTTTATCATAATGATGCTTGAATTCATACTCAACCACAATGTCTTTACCTTTAACGGCTCCTATTATTTACAAACGTGCGGAGTGGCGATGGGCACTAGTTGTGCACCATCATATCCGAACATCAATTTGGGAGCTTGGGAACCGGAGTTCCTGGCAGAGGAAAAAAACAGTATCTTCGTAAACAACATCTTACTATGGCAACGATTTCTGGACGACATCTTCATCATTTGGACAGGACCAGAAAACCAAATCAAAGATTGTCTTAAAACAATGAATACTAATGATTATAACATGTTTTTTACACTTAATTATAACAAAAACAAGATTGCCTTTCTAGATACATGAATACTCAAAGACTGCGACGGTACAATTAAAACAACACTCTATCGTAAAGAAACAGCGGGAAACTCAATTTTACACGCATCAAGTTTCCATCCAACATCCCTCAAAAAAGCAATACCGTAGTCAGTACTTAAGATTAAGAAGGAACTGCACGAGTGAAGAAGACTTCCAGAAAGAAGCTAACCTTCTTACAGGAAGATTAAGCGAAAGAGGGTACACAAAAACCACACTCAGGAAGGCGTTCAATAAGGTCAGAAAAAGAGAAAGACAAGAAATTCTATTCAAAACCAAAGATGTCCATAATACAAATGAACAAGGAGAAAAAACCCGTATCATCATGAGGTTTACAAACGAACATCAAAAAATCAAACAAATTCTCCAAAAACATTCGTCAATCTTAAACGAGGATCCCACAGTGAAAAACTTTGTATCAGACAACCCACAAGTCACCTATAGGAAAGCCGGCTCGCTTAAACAAACTCTAACACATAGCGAATACAAGGAACAAAGGAAAGACCCATGCAAGGACAAGGGCACGTTCCCATGTGGTACCTGCGCACAGTGCAGTGTGATAAAAAAATGCACAAACACCATACTCCCGAATGGTATGTCAAAACTGCTAGGATATACCTGAAACATCTCATAAAAGGTCATATATCCTTGGCTACTATCATACTTAGAACTGCTGTTAAGATTGTGAATATTGTATATTACTATTATCAACTGGAAGATACCAATATATGAACGTTTATATTCAAATAAACTGTAAGTAAACGAAAATACTTCAAAACATTTTATATTACACTATACTTTACCTGTGTATAAAAAATATATATCCTTCCAGACCAAATTACACCATGGCTCCTTGTTGCAGATATATAAGGACACAGAAAAAAGGCTGCAGAAACAAAGGCAAAAACTATGTATGTACAAATATTTATTACTACCACTCCTTGTGACTCAAAACTGCATATATATCCTCAATAACTGAACTGTTATTGTTCATACATTACAGACTGGGTGACAAATTCTTTGAAAAAGGCTACAAACAGCCGAAATGCGTCAGATTCTGGATGAACTCTGTGAACAACTATTTCCTGGAATCTTCACAGGAAACACAGAGACAACATCCACATCTTTGTCACTATAAAACACATAGGTCACAGATTCACTTGAATCTTTTTCATACCTCTTTATCACATTGGGCTCTTTACCCAAGCACAAACCTCACTTACTAAATGTATATATGTATTATATATAATTGATGGAATAAATCCAAATTCTTTTTTAGCACTTTGACCTATATTATTATTACTTGCCCACAAAGTCCCACCACATTGGCCTGAGACACCAAAAACCCCCCTTTAAAATGTTAGAACATAGAATAGTGCTTCCTATAAGTGCTTCTACAAAAGTGCTCTGTGCATCCAATGTGAATACAGATGCAAACAATCAAACTTCGGCAATGCAAAACAATGTATCAAATCTGTGCAAATAAGCAATTACATATAATATAAAGTGTCCGGTCCAAAGCAGTGCATTAAAACAGTTCTCAAAACCAGGCTTCTTCAAAAAAGAGGGGGACTGTGCCCAAAAAATATATAAAAGAGTATATAAAAAAAAACAAATTTGCTAAATAGCAGTGATTAAGTGATGTGACTTCATTTCCTCCACCTTGTGCCGTGATTACACTGCTAGGTGTGCTATATTCTCACCTCAAATAGGACTATAATACGCCTGTATTATATATCCGGGTGGATGGTAGTTCCTTATCCTCCTCTGTTCCAGCGTGGTATCCAATTGCAGCAGGCCTTTCCAAAGAGATCCTGTGTTCCTTCCCAATCTCTTGCTGTCAGTGGGGATCTTTTTGCTGCCTTCTTAGTAGTGCGATCTCATTAGGTGTATAACTCCTCCTTAGGGCTCATTAAAACGATGGGGCCATGATGGTTGTCACGTACCTGATCCGAAGCCGGAGTGTAGAGAGTGCTCCCCTTGCGGCTAGGTGCAGAGTACCCCTGGAAGTGGGACAGGGAGTGCTGTGCCCGAAGTAGCACGGGTTGCCGGTTGGGATGACCAGGATGGAAGCAGGACCCAACTTGTTGAGAAGTCCCAAGCAGGTCTGGAACACTTTGGCAAGCCAGGCAGTTACAAGGTGCAGACAGGAACAGACTGGGAGAGATACTGGAGCGAAGTCAGGAGCCAAGCCGAGGTCAAGTATTGGAGAAGACAACAGGAATCCGAGAGCAAGCCAAGGGGTCAGGAGCCAGGAGAAGCAAAGTCAGACAGTCCGGGTCGGCAACGAGAAGGCAAGATCAGCAGGTAAACAAGGCACAGGGAACACGGGAGGCTGTTGATCATCCAGCAACTAGATGTTGTGGCTGCTGGCTTTAAATAGGCCGATTGGCGCCAAGCGCCATTACGCATGGCGTACGCGCGTGCGCATTGGCGCACGCACGTTCCTAACTGCGTTTGCCCGTGTTTGGGCGCGCATGCGCATTCGCGCCAATGCGCGAATTTGCTGATTCGCCAGGATATTGGTAGTTCCCTGACAGTGCCCCCCCCTGAGGGGCAGCCTCCGGATGCCTAACAGAGCCTGTTTTTCAGGGAATCTTTTGAAAAAGTCACGTAACAGTCTGGGAGCGTGTATATTTCCAGCAGGTTCCCAAGAACTTTCCTCCAGAGAATAGCCCTTCCATTTGATTAAATACTGGACTTGCCTTCCTCGTCTACGGCAGTCCAGGATGGATTCCACTTCATATTCCGTTTCTCCATCTACTACAACTGGAGGTGGAGGCAAGCTATCTCTTCCAGGAAAAGGACCAGGGTTGGCCGGTTTAAGCAAAGACACGTGGAAGACTGGGTGAATCTTGTAAGTATTTGGAAGGCATAATTCAAAGGCCACAGGATTGACCATCTTCTTGATCGGGAAGGGACCAATGAATCTTGGACCCAGCTTCTTGGATGGGCAGGCCAACTTAAGATTAAGAGTGGACAGCCACACTTTGTCTCCCACCTTCAAGGCCGGGCTATCCCTTCTTCTCTTGTCGTAGCATTCCTTATAGGCTTCTTGTGCCTTTTGCATGGTCTTCTGTAATAGCAGAAAATTTTCTTGCAGGAAGGCTACCCTATCTTGAACAGCAGGTACTGTAGTCTCAGACACAGGGTTAGGTAAAAAGGATGGGTGAAACCCATAGTTTGCAAAAAATGGAGACTGGTGGGTGGAAGCATGAATTGTGTTATTGTAGGCAAACTCCGCACACGGGAGTAAGGATACCCAGTTGTCTTGCGAGAATGTGGAAAAGCAGCGGAGATATTGCTCAAGGGTTTGGTTGGTTCTTTCCGTTTGACCATTACTTTGGGGGTGATATGCTGAAGATAAGCAAACTTCAATATTCAAGGCTTTACAGAGAGACCTCCAAAATCTGGAAGTAAATTGTACTCCACGGTCGGATACAATGCTGCCGGGTAGACCATGTAGCCTTACTATTTCCTTGACAAAGGTATGTGCCGTGTCCACGGCCGAAGGAGTGCCAACCATGGGAATAAAATGGGCCATTTTGGACAAGCGGTCTACTATCACCATAATTGTGGAGAATCCCTCTGAGGAAGGTAGGTCCACTATAAAATCCATGGACAACATCTCCCATGGTTGTCTTGGGACCGGAAGTGGTTTCAACAGACCCCAAGCTTGGACGTGACTGCCTTTACTCCGAAGGCAGGTGGTACAGGAACTCACATAGTCCTTACAGTCCTTTCTTAGGTTTGGCCACCAATAGGATCGCTGAATTAGTTCTAAGGTCTTTCGGACCCCAAAGTGACCAGCAAGTTGATGGTCATGAAGAGCTTTAAGGACCGTGAGTCTGGCTTCCTGGGGTACAAAGAACTTGTCTTCATGCAAGAAAAATTTTCCCTGTTTTTTGAGAGTAGCAGTCTCAGGAGCAGTACAGCGGGCAGAGGCCAGTTCAAGGGTGGTCCTAAGATCAGGCTGGAGTAAAAGAAAGTTTTGAGAGGACAGAATTGTACTGGGGGTGACATCCACAGGGGTTTCAGGGAACATCCGCGAGAGGGCATCTGCCTTCCCATTCTTAGAGCCTGGCCGGTATGTGAGATGGAAGTTAAACCTCGAAAAGAATAGTGCCCATCTGGCCTGCCGAGGTCTTAGGCGTTTGGCTGATCTGAGATATTCGAGGTTCTTGTGGTCCGTGAATATCATTATTGGGTGGGCTGCGCCCTCCAGCAAATATCGCCATTCTTCTAATGCGGCCTTGATGGCCAATAGTTCTCGGTCCCCTACATCGTAGTTCTTCTCGGGCTGACTGAGTTTTCTAGAAAAAAACGCTACTGGGTGAAGCAATGCCTTGGGTCCCTGGCGTTGCGATAGGACTGCTCCCGTGGCCACTTCTGAAGCATCCACTTCAAGGGCGTAAGGTAAGGCTGGGTCTGGGTGTTGTAGCACAGGAGCACTGGTGAATACAGCCTTGAGCTTGTCAAATGCACTTTGGGCCTCTGGGGACCATTGGAACCGAGTGTTTTGCCGAGTCATTTGCGTAATGGGGGCAATGATGCGGGAAAAGTCCTTAATAAACCTTCGGTAAAAGTTTGCGAAACCCACAAACCTTTGGATGCCCTTTTTGTCAGAGGGGGCAGGCCACTCCAGGATGGCAGACACTTTCTGAGGGTCCATTGCTATTCCATCAGTGGAGATAATCAGGCCCAGAAATTGTATGGATGACTTCTCGAATTCACATTTTTCTGCTTTAGCATAAAGCCCGTGTTTTCTGAGAGTGGCCAATACTTTTTGTACATGTATTCTGTGCAACTCCAGGGTAGTAGAAAAAATAAGGATGTCGTCTAAATAAACGATGAGGAAATTGTCCAGGAATTCTCGGAAAATATCATTTACAAGGTGCTGGAAAGTGGCGGGGGCATTACACAGCCCGAAGGGCATAACCAAGTATTCGAAATGCCCGAAACAGGTTCGAAAGGCAGTCTTCCATTCATCGCCCTCGCGGATCCGCACCAAATTATAGGCACCTCGTAAGTCTAATTTAGTAAAGACTTGAGCAGAACGAAACCTCTGGAAGAGCTCAGGAACGAGAGGGAGTGGGTACCGGTTTTTTATAGTTATTTTATTCAAGTCCCTGTAATCCACACATGGCCTGAGAGTGTGGTCTTTTTTCTCCACGAAGAAGATTCCGGCTCCGGCCGGAGAGGAAGAAGGACGAATGAAGCCCTTGCTGAGGTTTTCATCAATGTATTGCCGTAGGGCTTCAAGTTCTGTCTCTGAAAGTGGGAAAATACGGCCAAAAGGGATCTCAGCACCAGGCAACAATTCTATTGGGCAATCATAGGGACGGTGAGGTGGTAGAGAGTCCGCCTTCTTCTTATCAAATACGTCCAGAAAACTATGATAGGCGGAAGGAACGTCTTGGCTGGCATTGGAAACAGGCTGAATGGCAAGACAGCTGGCAGGAGGAGGTATCTCAGGAGTCATACAATGTTGGAGGCAGTACACTGATTTGAAGGATACTTCTCCTTTGGACCAGTCTATCAACGGGTTATGGGCCCGTAGCCACGGAATTCCCAGAATTACAGGAAACATAGGTGAAGGAAGGACGTCAAAGTGAAGAAGTTCCTTATGGCCAGGGCCAGTAGTGGCAAGTACGGGTAAGGTTTCCTGAATGACGGGCCCGGACCTGGGGGTGGTGCCGTCTGCAAGGTGGATTTCCAGTTTATGGCGCTTGGTCTGGAGTGGAATGTGAAGGTTTCTTGCCACAGAGATATCCAGGAAACAGCTGCAGGCTCCGGAATCAATGATTGCTGGCAGCTTGATCTCTCCTTCTGCTACCTGTAATGAAACAAGAAGGACTAGGTGAGCGGGAGAGGGTCCCGGAATTTGGAGATGCAGATGGTTGAAAGCAGCGGGCTTACTTGGTCTCACTGGGCAGTCACGGAGAAAGTGTCCATCTTCCCCACAGTAAAGACATAAGTTCAATTGCCTGCGACGAAGCCTTTCAGCAGGGGTTAAGGCTGTGCGGACCACTCCGATCTGCATAGGCTCTTCAGGAGACATTGGGTTGGTAGCAGTGGGTAGAGGAGCAGGAGATGGTGGCACCTTGGGTAACATCCAAGTAGGCTGATAAGACTGAGCTCGTTCAGACCTGCGTTCCCGCAAACGTCTGTCCAATTGGATGGCGAGTTGAATGAGCCCCTCTAATGAGGTGGGGGTCTCTACTCGTGCCAACTCATCTTTCAGGGTTTCAGACAGACCTAACCGATATTGGTATTTGAGGGCGGCCTCATTCCACCCTGTGTCTGCGGCCCACCTACGAAAGTCCACTGTGTAATCCTCTACAGGGCGTCGGCCTTGCTGTAGCTTATGGAGCGTAGCCTCGGCAGTGGCCATACGTTGTGGGTCATCGTACAGCTGTGCCATAGCCTCGAAGAAAACCTCAACGGAACTGACAGCAGGATCCTTCTGTTCCAGTAACTGATGGGCCCAGGACTGGGGTTCATCAGACAACAGGGAAATAATAAACCCCACTTTAACTGTCTCTAAAGAAAAAGTTCTGGGTTGCAGGGCCAGGTATAACAGGCAGGCATTTTTGAATGACCTAAACTTGCGGCGATCCCCCGAGAAGCGTTCAGGTATAGGTACTCTTGGTTCTGGAGGCGGAGCCATCATCGTAGGAGTTGGAGCTGACTGTCCTGAAGTTGCAGGAGCGGAGGTGGAGACTGCAGCGGGTGGATCTGAAGTCGCTGCCAGAGATGGTGTAGTCAGGTACTGTAAACGGCCTTCCAGTTGGAAGTACCCATCCTGAAGATTCTTCACCGCCTGGGTTAATGCAGTCACTTGCTGGCACAGGGCTTCCAGCGGGGAGGCACCTCTCTCGGCTTCTGACATGGCTGGATGATACTGTCACGTACCTGATCCGAAGCCGGAGTGTAGAGAGTGCTCCCCTTGCGGCTAGGTGCAGAGTACCCCTGGAAGTGGGACAGGGAGTGCTGTGCCCGAAGTAGCACGGGTTGCCGGTTGGGATGACCAGGATGGAAGCAGGACCCAACTTGTTGAGAAGTCCCAAGCAGGTCTGGAACACTTTGGCAAGCCAGGCAGTTACAAGGTGCAGACAGGAACAGACTGGGAGAGATACTGGAGCGAAGTCAGGAGCCAAGCCGAGGTCAAGTATTGGAGAAGACAACAGGAATCCGAGAGCAAGCCAAGGGGTCAGGAGCCAGGAGAAGCAAAGTCAGACAGTCCGGGTCGGCAACGAGAAGGCAAGATCAGCAGGTAAACAAGGCACAGGGAACACGGGAGGCTGTTGATCATCCAGCAACTAGATGTTGTGGCTGCTGGCTTTAAATAGGCCGATTGGCGCCAAGCGCCATTACGCATGGCGTACGCGCGTGCGCATTGGCGCACGCACATTCCTAACTGCGTTTGCCCGTGTTTGGGCGCGCATGCGCATTCGCGCCAATGCGCGAATTCGCTGATTCGCCAGGATATTGGTAGTTCCCTGACAATGGTGTAGTACTTAAAACTTTTAATGTATGAAATTATAGCGGACTTACATATAAAACAGCTTTATCTAGTGTTCAAAACAATGCCGTGGGAGCTCTGTCCCGTACCGCACGTCACTTCTGGGTTCCGGGTTCCTACGCGTTACGTCACGGAGTCACGTGACTTCCTCAGGGAAGAGCAACCTTGCAAGAGGCGGCCCGACTTGCAGATGAACACACGGATGCCCGTAAGCCAGAACGATCCTCCCTCAAACCAAAACCACTTCGGGTCAAGCCACCAGCGCAACAACCAGGGGGTAGCTAACAACTAACTCAGTGACCTGTGGCCGAAGTAAATTGACCTCCACAGACCACAGGACCTCATTGTTTCTGGTGCAAGCAGATGGGACACTATCACAGGGATTGTCCAATGGAACAACCCTGATCGAATTGGAATCGTCCATCAGGTACCAACGCAATGGCAGCGGTTCACTCCATCGATTACCCGGGTCCCATTACCTGGGAGGCCCAAGAGTTAACCAGGGAAGAACCCCTGGGGTTCCTCCATGAAGCAAATCCGGTGCAGGCAGCCAGTGGGGACAACCGGCAACACCACCGTCAACTGGTGATGGTAAATGGCCAGACTGTTCAAGGCCTACGGGATACAAGGGCCACCATCACAGAGACATTTGCTCAACAATCACGAGCAGCCAGGCAAATCCATTGCTGTTCAGTGGCAGGGGGAGCTGTCTATAGAATCCCTACTGCTCAGGTTCATTTGGATTGGGGTGTGGGGTCATGAAGGATTTGCCTGCAGGTGTGATACTTGGGAATGATCTGGGTCCCCTTACATCTGCATTACGCCTATACCCAACCAGGAGGTTCAAGCTGTCACTACCAGAGCCGCGCTGCAGAAAACCACTCCCAAACTCCAGAGACCCAGGTAAGACATACTTCCCCGACCGTGGCGGTGGAGCCCCCTACCCTGGGATACCCCTGAGGATTTTGAGAAAGAGATAGCGGGAGACCCCACCTTACTAAAGTACAGGGAAAAAGCTGTATTAGATCAAGGGGGACTGGAGGGGGAACAGTGTGGGAGGGTAGCAGGTTGTATAGGCTCACTGACTTAAGGACAAATGCACTGGGGCCAAAACAGAAATGCCAGCTAGTAGTTCCCCAAAAATATAGGCAGGAGCTGATGAAGATTGGGCATGATATCCCATTAGCCGGACATTTAGGAATACAGCGGCCCTCATACCGGTTGACCCAAAACTTTTTCTGTCCGGGAATCTCCAATGACGTCTGACGATATTGTCAAACGTGTGAAGTATGCCAACGGGTGGGTAAGAGAGGCGACCACCCTAAAGCTAAGATGGTTTCCATGCCCATCATTGAAGAGCCCTTTAGTCGGGTAGCGGTAAATATAATATGACCCCTAGCTCAACCTAGTTGCTCTGGTAGACATTATATTCTCACGTTAGTAGATTATGCCACTAGAGACCCTGAAGCAGTAGCGCTACTCAATATTGAAGCCGAGACAGTGGCGGATGCACTGGTCAAGGTATTCTCAAGAGTCGGATTTCCTTGAGAGATCATATCTGACCAGGGTACTCAGTTCACTGCAACTGTGACTCATCAGTTATGGAAGGTCTGCGGGATAAAACTCCTCATGAGCTCCCTGTATCATCCCCAGACTAATGGTCTGTGTGAGCGGTTCAATGGAACTCTCAAGCAGATGTTGAAGACGTTCACGGCCACTTGCAGAGACTGGGAGCGATTCCTGCCTCACCTTTACTTTGCCTATCGAGAGGTGCCACAGGTATCAACGGGGTTCTCACCTTTTGAGCTGTTATACAGGAAGTGAGTGAGGGGGCCCCTAGACCTTATTCGAGAGCACTGGGAGGGGGCCACAGAGTCAGCAGGGACCCCGGTGGTACCATACATACTGGAGTTGAGAGACAGTATGGAGGCGTTGACTCAGCAGGTGCGCGAGAACCTTCAGGCAGCTCAGCGGCACCAGCAGGTATGGTACGACCGGAGGGCTTGACACTGTCATTTTCAGGTTGGACAGAGTGTTATGGTACTTAAACCAGTCTGACAAGACAAACTGCAGGCTGCCTGGCAGGCACCCTACAAGATTATTGGGAAAGTATGTGACACTACTTACACAGTAGCCAGTTGTGAGAATGAGGATGTGAAGCGCACATTTCACATCAACATGCTCAAGGAATACAAAGGTAAAGAGGAAGACGTGGCGGCCGCGTGTGCCCCAGCATCCGAGGATCCGGATACCCTACCTTTACCTGATTTGCTAGGGAGTGACCATAGAGAAAGTGCCATAGAGTTGGTATACTTGGGGGAATGACTGGGACCGCAGGAGCGGACCCAAGCAACCGCCCTCCTGGAAGCCAAACAGGCCACGTTCTCCCAGGAACCCGGGTACACTGGGTTAGCAACCCACCGGGTAGAGACCCCAGGCCAGGCTCCTTTGAGACAACCCCCCTACCACCTCCCTGAGGCAGTCCGGGAAGCGATGCGGAAATAAATAAATGAAATGCTTCACTTAGGGGTCATTGAACCCTCCGAAAAGCCCTTGGGCGCCGGTGGTACTGGTGCCGAAGCGGGACGGTACGACCCGCTTCTGCCTAGATTACCGGCAACTTAACGATAAGACGGTCACAGACGCCTTTCCGATGCCCGGGCAGGCGAATTATTGGACCGGATAGCTAGAGGGAAGTATCTAACCACAATCTACTTATGTAAGGGCTACTGGTAAATTCCGCTAGCTGAGGATGCCATTCTGAATTATGCAGCCATTGAAAAAGAGTGCCTAGCTCTCGTGTGGGCACTGAACAAATTAACACCCTATCTCTATGGCCCTGCATTCACTCTAATCACAGACCACAATCCCCTAGTTTGGCTCAATCGGGCTGCCAGGGATAATGCCCGTCTTCTCAGGCGGAGTCTCGCATTGCAACCCTACGACTTCACCATACATTACCGACCGGGCAAGCTGAATGGGAATGCTGATGTCGTATCTAGACAGACTGAGCTGGTGGGCCAAGTTCTACAAGGTACGACCCGGACAGCCCCAAGTCGACCCGAAAAGGGTCCAACTGTGTCTTCCGGAGCTGTAAGCAAGGGGGGAGCAGTATGAAGGAGAACCCTATCACTCTGGACTCATTTCATACACTTTATTTGGATTACACAAATGTAATGTATGTCAGGAATGTGTCCCTGGCCTGTTTGATTCTGAATATGTGAATTGAAAGAGCTAATCACCTTGGCCTCTCTTCCATGTTCTCTGGTATTGGAGACGGACAGTCTATCCCTGGTGATCTTCCTATTGTTTGTATATTAACCGGTTGCCGACCGCCGCACGACTATATACTGCGGCGGTCAGCCCCGGCCAGGCAGAGTGACGTATCGGTACGTCACTCGCCTGTCACTGACTTGCGAGCCTATCGCGGGCGGGCGCGCGCCCGCCGCGGCTCGTTCACAGGCAAGTCAGTGCGTGTGACCGGCGGACTCGATGTCCGCCAGTCACACTGCGATCGCTCCTGTGAAGGGAGAAAGACAGAGCAGCTTGTGTAAACAAGCCGCCTGTCAGTTCTCCCTGTGTAAAAGTGAAGATCTGTCCGTTCTACTATGTAGAACGGTTGATCTTTGCTTTTACACCAATAGGAATGTCCCTACACAGTAGAAAGCACGCCCCTAGGACACACTTAACCCCTCCCTGTCCAATAAAGTTAACCCCTTCCCTGCCAGTGTCATTTTTGCAGTAACAGTGCATATGTATAGCACTGATTACTGCAGTAATGTCACTGGTACCCCCAAAAGTGTCAAAAATGTCAGTCAAGGGTCCGATCTGTCCGCCGCAATGTCGCAGTACCGAAAAAAAAATCGCAGATCGCCGCCATTACGCGTTAAAAAAAAAAACACCAAAAATGACAAAAATCTTTCCCTTTGTTAGTAAACGCGATAACTTTTGCGCAAACCAATCAAAATACGCTTTTTGCGATTTTTTTTACCAAACATAGGTAGCAGAAAACAAATTGGCCGAAAAATGTTAAAAAATTTAGATTTTTACTTTTTTTTTGGGGGAATTTCATATAAAAAAATGTGAAAAATATTGTTATTTTTGCAAAATTTACGCTCTTTTTTTGTTTATAGTGCGTGATCAAAAAATCGCACAGGTGATCGAATACCACCAAAAGAAAGCTCTGTTTGTGGGAAAAAAAGGACGTCAAATTCGTTCAGGTACAGCGTCGCACGACCGCGCAATTGTCCGTTAAAGTCACGCAGTAAAAAATCGCAAAAAAACCCCTGGTCCTTTAGCAGCCAAATCCTCCGGGGCTTAAGTGGTTAAGGTGTGCTGTGTGTCTCCTTGTTAATTGCTAATGAACTTCTGTCCAGAGGGCTAGATAATTGGTTCAGACTGATTCTCTTTCTGTACACAATCTCATCTACATGATGATGTAATGGGGGCCCTGACCTGGTCAGGAGGAGGGGATGTGTCCCTGTGTTGTATATATAGTGTGTGAGACTGGTTAATAAAGTATATTTTACCCAGCATTAAGCCTTGGCTCATAAATGGGGGGGTGTAATGCTATGCCGGTGTTATTTCGCCTAGATGGATTATTTGCTGTTCTGAAAAAGGGGAACCCCTAATGGTTAGAGGGGGTCAGACTGTCACACTCAATATCTCATTAGGATCAGAGACTTTGTAGGCCGGCCCTTCACCCTTTTAGTGGTAGTTAAGGTAGTAACCAGTTAAGGTTACTCTGATAATACTGCCAAGTGTCTATAGTGCTTTGTACATGGGAGTGTTATCCATTGTTCTTGCTATTTGTATACACCAGTCAGCTGAGTGCTCAATTCAACCTGGTTTTCGGGTGCTTTCCCCAGAATTTGGCCTATTGATGCTCTTATACACCCTTTTCTGCCTAGTTATTACAAACTACTGTTGAACTCAACTTGCATTGTGTCTGTGATTCATTTAAAGCGGTATACACTATGTCAGAACCTAGAGTGTCAGATCAGCTGGGAAGTTCCCAGGGTCAGAGCAGCACAGGAGGACAAGAAATATCCAGCAGCCCCCATGGGGGTGGCGCTACACTAATGTCCTCCATACTGGACATATTCAAGAGGAAGTAAAGCAGCTTCCTCTGTAACTTGTACCTACAGATGATCCTATGATAAGGCTTACCTTTAGGTACTGTACATATCTCCTAAACATGCACCATATAGGAGACATCTACATGACACACAGCCAGTGACATCACTGGTGCATGCGCACTGAAGGAACGGCCACCCACGCCATTCCTTCAGAGCCCCGTGCCGTTAACGGTCGCTCAGGCACGCATGTGTGGGAGTGACGTCATCGCGGCTTCGTCCAATCAGATGGCCGGAGGACGTGACCCCATAAGGAAGACCGACTATAGATGGACGCCATATCAGCAGTGATCGGGCCTTGCGGGGGCTTCATTCTAAGGTAAGTATTACATAATGAGCTAGTATGCATCACGTTATGCCATTTTCTTTCAAGTTTTTACTTTTTACATTTTGTTTTCGGGAGGTTTTACAACCTCTTTACGTTCCTGAAGTCTCTCCAGATAGGATTATCCCCCTGACCTTCCACCATTTTTGTTACCCATCTCTGGAATCTTATTAATATTTTCTTGCAAGGTTTCCAGAATTGAACACAGTATTCTAAATGAGGTCTAAAGATCCATATAAAGGAATCAGGACCTCCTTCCTCCTGCTGGGGACCCCTCTAGTGATATAAAGTTCTATATAGAGGAATCAGGACCTTCCATCCTCCTGCTGGGGACCCCTCTAGTGATATAAAGATCTATATAGAGGAATCAGGACCTTCCATCCTCCTGCTGGGGACCCCTCTAGTGATATAAAGATCTATATAGAGGAATCAGGACCTTCCATCCTCCTGCTGGGGACCCCTCTAGTGATATAAAGATCTATATAGAGGAATCAGGGACCCCCTTCCCCCTGCTGGGGATCCCTCTAGTGATATAAAGATCTATATAGAGGAATCAGGACCTCCTTCCTCCTGCTGGGGACCCTCTAGTGATATAAAGATCTATATAGAGGAATCAGGGACCTCCTTCCTCCTGCTGGGGACCCCTCTAGTGATATAAAGATCTATATAGAGGAATCAGGACCTCCTTCCTCCTGCTGGGGACCCCTCTAGTGATATAAAGATCTATATAGAGGAATCAGGACCTTCCATCCTCCTGCTGGGGACCCCTCTAGTGATATAAAGATCTATATAGAGGAATCAGGACCTTCCATCCTCCTGCTGGGGACCCCTCTAGTGATATAAAGATCTATATAGAGGAATCAGGACCTTCCATCCTCCTGCTGGGGACCCCTCTAGTGATATAAAGATCTATATAGAGGAATCAGGACCTTCCATCCTCCTGCTGGTGACCCCTCTAGTGATATAAAGATCTATATATAGGAATCAGGACCTCCTTCCTCCTGCTGGGGACCCCTCTAGTGATATAAAGATCTATATAGAGGAATCAGGACCTCCTCCCCCCTGCTGGTGACCCCTCTAGTGATATAAAGATCTATATAGAGGAATCAGGACCTCCTTCCTCCTGCTGGGGACCCCTCTAGTGATATAACGATCTATATAGAGGAATCAGGACCTTCCATCCTCCTGCTGGGGACCCCTCTAGTGATATAAAGATCTATATAGAGGAATCAGGACCTTCCATCCTCCTGCTGGGGACCCCTCTAGTGATATAAAGATCTATATAGAGGAATCAGGACCTTCCATCCTCCTGCTGGGGACCCCTCTAGTGATATAAAGATCTATATAGAGGAATCAGGACCTTCCATCCTCCTGCTGGTGACCCCTCTAGTGATATAAAGATCTATATAGAGGAATCAGGACCTCCTTCCTCCTGCTGGGGACCCCTCTAGTGATATAAAGATCTATATAGAGGAATCAGGACCTTCCATCCTCCTGCTGGTGACCCCTCTAGTGATATAAAGATCTATATAGAGGAATCAGGACCTCCTTCCTCCTGCTGGGGACCCCTCTAGTGATATAACGATCTATATAGAGGAATCAGGACCTTCCATCCTCCTGCTGGGGACCCCTCTAGTGATATAAAGATCTATATAGAGGAATCAGGACCTTCCATCCTCCTGCTGGGGACCCCTCTAGTGATATAAAGATCTATATAGAGGAATCAGGACCTTCCATCCTCCTGCTGGTGACCCCTCTAGTGATATAAAGATCTATATAGAGGAAACAGGACCTCCTTCCTCCTGCTGGGGACCCCTCTAGTGATATAAAGATCTATATAGAGGAATTAGGACCTTCCATCCTCCTGCTGGGGACCCCTCTAGTGATATAAAGATCTATATAGAGGAATCAGGACCTTCCATCCGCTTGCTGGGGACCCCTCTAGTGATATAAAGATCTATATAGAGGAATCAGGACCTTCCATCCTCCTGCTGGTGACCCCTCTAGTGATATAAAGATCTATGTAGAGGAATCAGGACCTTCCATCCTCCTGCTGGTGACCCCTCTAGTGATATAAAGATCTATGTAGAGGAATGAGGACCCCCTTCCTCCTGCTGTTGACCCCTCTTTTCTACTCTACCACCCCTATACTTCTCCTTCTGACTCCTCTTCTGTCATTTTCTACCTCCTCACGGTTTGTAGATTTTGTAGAAGCGATGATGAGTAGTCAGACCAACCTTGTAAAGAACTTTTTTATTTCAAGCCAGCCATGTGCCTAGCATAAACCTTTTTTAGTTTCACTTCGAAACTTCCTACTTCCAGTTCCCACCCCCAGGCCCTCAGACCTCTAGGTAAAAACATACATATTCTACATTTTTCCCCTTTTAATGAAAATATATGCATATATACAGTAACTAAATTGTAATATAGTATCAACAAGGAGTGCAGCAGAGCAAGGAACAATAACAAACTGCAATATAAAACTAAATGCTGAGTAAAAGTCAGTGTGTGATAAAGTCTTGTAAGTTTGGATTGGGTTTGCAAACTCTTCCAGATCAGTAAATAACTTGTGAGGCCTGCGAGTTTGAAACCTCTTGCCTGTCTCCGTCATCATTTTGTTGTGGTTGTGTGTTACATCCATTTTTGGAAGTGTCAATTGGCACAGCAGCAGATGATTGTGTTTGGGGTCCTGAAGTGATCATCGGCACATGGGCAGCGGCAGTACAGTATCATTCAGGTACCTGTAGGAGGTGATGGTGGTTCTGTACATACTGTAGGTCTTACCATCAGAGTGGACAACATAGCTGTTTGGTTGGCAGGCCTTTCCATGAACTGTGGCCAGTTTGTCAAACCCACGGGTCTTCTCCATCCTTACCACCTGCCCAGGCTCCAGAGCAGAAAGGCGTCTGGCAGATTTGTCATGGCTTATCTTTCCTTTTTGATATGTGGGGGATAAAACGTTGGAAACGGCGCTACCTGAAGTATGTACAGCGAGTACAGATTGTAGTTGAGGAAAAAGTGCTTAGTGCAGAAATAAAAATGTGCAAATAGTGCTCAAGTAGTAAAAAATGAGCTATAAAAAACAGGCCGAATATTAATAAGTTGGTGCAAATATATGACAGAAAGTGAATATGTGCAAATGCTGCTCTTGTGACAAATGTGAGCTAAAAAAAAACTGGCCAAATATTAATAAGTTAATACAAATATTAAAATGAACAAGGTATGGTGTGAATGAATAGTGCAGTGCAATAAATATTAGATATAAGTCCCAATAAATATGGTGTAGAGAATAAGAGTAACAATAAAGGTGATCAGTCACACTGAAAAAAATGCAGTAAAAAAGGTGGTGAGTTTCCTTTTGTATAATAATCCAATATGACCACAAGAGGTCGCACTTACCCCGCAGTGAAATACTGCTCAATAGCTGTATAGGGTAGGCAAAAAAGCTCTCAGACCTGTCCCCAATCTATCTTTACAGACCGATGGATCCTCATCTGAGTGCAAGGAAAAACCTCTTAGTGTGGCATGTAGTTTAGGAATTTGCAAAAGGGTTAGTAGTAACTCACGCTTGAGATGCGGATGTAGCAGATCATGTCAGACTGGTGCAGACAGCGCCGGAGAAGCTTCCGCGTTCCACACTCGGTGAGCTGCGGACCGGAAGTGACGTTGACGTTAGGTTCCGCCCTACGCGCATTTCGTCATTGGACGTCTACGGGAGCGGTGTATCTTTCCTTTTTGCCTGGGTATAAATAAAACAGCCTGAACATCAGTCTCAACTCATGGCAGGATCTGGGATGGGACCAAGGGAATCAGAGTCCTGGTTCTTCATGATAGTAAAGGTTGTGCCGGAGAAGGCATGCCATCCCTGGGTGTGTTGGGGGGGTTGAGTAGGGCTGCATTAACATCAGAACCATCACAAACACATTTCTCTAAGAGATGCTTGGCCAATCTTACACTTCGCTCTGCAAGACCATTGGATCTAGGGTTATTAGGACTGCTAGGGACGTGCTGAAAATCCCATTGGTGAGTAAAGTTCTTGAATTCTCTACTTAAAAATGATTTTGCATTGTCCGTCATCAATTGATAGGGAATTCCATGTGTGGAGAATATCCGCTTTAATGTCCTGATCACTGTGTTACTGGAAGTGTTTGAGAGGACATCAAATTCCCTCCAGCCAGAGTAGGAGTCTACCAAGACCAGGTAATCCTTGTTTGACCACTCAAATATGTCAGCTGCTGTGATAGACCATGGTCTGTCAGGTGTTTGGTGAAGAGTTAAAGGTTCTCTCATCTGGTGCTGTTGTAGAGCATTGCATGAGGCACATCTGGAAACTTCTCTATCAATGTCAGTCTATATTGTGGGCCAAAACATGGTTTCATGTGCCCTTCGCTTAGTGGAATAAATGCCAGGATGACCTTGATGGAGCTGTGTCAAGTAGTATTTCTGGAGCGAGTGAGGGATTACATATCTCTGACCACGCAGGATTAATCCATCATCCACTGTCAATTCATCCCTCAGATTATAGTGGTCTGATATGATGTGGATTTCCTTTGAGAATGATGTCCATAAAGCACTGACAGGTGGCATCTGCCTGTGTTTCTTGCTTTAGTTCCTGAAACCTTCTGGATAACAACACTCCATCCAAAGCCAACACATCATACTCCTCAATAGCTCCAGAGTTATCAGGAGTGGGGAGGTGTGCATGTAAAAGAACATCCGCAACAAACAGTTCACAGCCTTATTTATAGATTACATTCAGGTGGTAGCGTTGAAGCTTTAGCATCATTTGCTGGATGCGCGCAGATGCTGTTATGATGGTGGTGAATATTTCTCCTTTATTTGCAATTAGGCCCACACTTTCACAATAAAAACAATTTTGGGGATCATCACTTTCCACTTCATTATTTCTGTGCACATTTTTTTGTTTAGTGTCAGGGTGTCATCCATGCACCTCGATTTTGAGGCTTGGACCTACAACGTTTTGCAAAATGATTCCATTTGTTCCATGAGTTACACCTTTTTGTAAAAGCCAGACCCTTATTGTTCTCAGTAGCGTGGTCACTACCACAGTTGCTGCATTGCCTTTTTGTTCTGTTGTACCACAAACACTTTTGCCTCTCCATTTAGTTCCTTAGTGGCCCTTTCAGAATGTTCAAACAGCAAACATGTTCTGATGGCTGATTCCAGTGCCAGATCTTTCTCCCTTAACTACTGAGCATGAACTGCATCATTGCAGATACAACATACAATCCTTTCACGTATCTGTTCATCTGTTAGTGCATGAAAATCACATTTTTTAGCCAGCAGTCTCAGTGTGGCTACATAGGATTGTATTCCTTCATCAGGTTTCTGAGCCATTATGTTAAATGCATGTCTGTATATTATCACATTACGTTGTGGTGAGCAGATCTCATCAAATTTCTTGATAAAGACATCAGGATCTTCTTTGTCCTCAATGTCCTGAAAAGAAAATGACTCACGTGTATCTAGTGCATCTAAACCAGCAAAATTGAGAAGAGTGTAAGCTTGTACCCTTTTTTAACTTGTCTGAGAGTCCTGCTTTGCTTTACACTTCCCATTCTCTTTTGAATTTCAGCCAGTTGTTAGCAATATCATTATCAAAGATTCGGGGTTGTACAGTATGTCACGTAGATTCTGAGCCATGATGTTTCAGCGATGTCGTATTGTAGATTTTGTAGAAGCAATGATGAGTAGTCAGACGAAAGTTGTAAAGAACTTGTTTATTTCCAGCCAGCCATGAGCCCGGTGTAAACATTTTTTAGTTTCAATTCATAACTTCCTACTTCCAGTTCCCACCCCCAGGTCCTCAGACCTCTAGGCAAAAACATACATATTCTACACCGTTCTTTTCCTATTCTTCCTCCTTCATCCCCTACTACCTCTTCCCCTTTCTCCCACTCCATCCCTTATTATCTCTACCACCTTCTCCACCTCCATCTACCTCTTCACTCTTCTCATCTTCAAACTGTTCTACCTATATGCCTGTCTTGTCCTCAAAACCCTTCCACCTCCTCCTCCTTCTACGCCTCCCCCTCCTCTTACCCCTTTAACCTCTTCTACCTCTACCTCCTTTTCCTTCTAAACTCCATTCTACCTCTTCCCCCTTCTACTACTCTGCCATCTCTTTCACCCCCTTCTACCTCTTCCCTCTTCTCCACCCCTCTTCTACCTTTTCACCTTTGCTATCCTCTATCCCCTTGTACCTTTCCCCCGTCTCCTCTTACACTTCCTTCTAATATCCTCTTCTTCTACCCTTTCCTTCTTCTTGTCCTCCATCCTCTTTTACAGCTCCCCCCTTTTCTTCCTCCACTCTTTTACCTCTTCTTCACTCCCTTCCACCTTTTCTCCAATCTTGGTTTCCAGCCCCCTTTTACCTCTTCCCCTTTGTCCTTTTTAAATCCTTTCCATCATTTATCTCTTCTGCTCCTCCCCTTCCATCACTTTTCATCATCTTTCATTCCTCTTTTTCCCTACCTCTTCTGCTTTCTTCTACCCCCTTCTTCCTCTTCTCGCTTTTCCTCTTCTATCAGCTTTTTTTTTCCTTTTACCAAGCCCTCTTCTACCTCCTGCTTCTCCTCCACCCCTTATCTTCCTCAGTTAACTTCTACCTATTTAACCTTCTTTGCCCCATCCTTTTCTATCTCTTCCACCTTCTCCTCCATCATCTTCCACCTTTTCTCAATTCTAATCCTCAGTTTTTCTTCCACCTCATCCCCCTTCTTCTTCACCCCTGCTTCTTCTTCCTCTCTTTCTTTCTCCACCCCTCATTATCCCTTCTACTCTTTCTCCCTCTTCTCTTCCTCCAAAACCTTCTAATTCTTCCCCCTTCTACACCACCTTTTCCCTTTCCCCTCTTCTAGACATTGACTCAATTTTTCCTCTTCTCCAACCTCTTCTGCCTCTTCCAATTTCTCTTCTGTTATCATCTTCTCCTCTGCCTCCATCTCTTCCTCCATTTTCTTCTTCCTTTTCCCCCTTCTTCAGCCCCCCCTACCCTTTCCTTCTGCTTCTATTCTATCCTGTTACCTCATTCCCCCTCTTCTCTGTCATCTTCTACCCTTTCCCTCTTCCCGTCCTCCATCATCCTCTACTTTACCCTCTCTCATCTGATGATTCATCTCAGCAGCTCTGTGGTGCCTACCCCCGTTTCAAGAGTGAGAACATTCTGGAAGATAGTGGGCTGAAGCTAGGAAGGGCTGCTCAGCATATTTAGAGGTCTCTGGCCAATCCCAGGGAGTGGGCCTGGCAGGGAGCCGGGGAGTCTTTAAATATTGATGAGCCATGCCAGCAGGGGCAGTCAGGTGGAAGAAGGAGATGCAGTGAAGGGGGAGGCTGTTGGTGGCCCTTGGGGTGCCCTCTAGTCTGGGGGGGGGGAGTGACCTTGGGCCAGGGCTTTGGTGCTAGAAGATTCCTGTTAAAACAAGGAGGAAGTTTTCCTGGAGGCATGGGAGCAAAAGAGGACAGAGTGAGTAGCAACACAGTTAGGGACTAACAAGGTTGCTTAGATGCAAGTAATTGGGCATACAATGGTTATGGGGGTCCAGGTACTGTCCTGGGGGACATGTATCAATGGAAAAAACATTTGAAAAAGGCGTAATTTTTAAATGAGCAGTAATTTGCTGATGCTTAACCACTTAAGCCCCGGAAGATTTTACCCTCTTCCTGACCAGGGCCTATTTTGCGATTCGGCACTGCGTGACTTTAACGGACAATTGCGCGGTCGTGCAACGCTGTACCTAAACAAATTTGACAACCTTTGTTTCCCACAAACAGAGCTTTCTTTTGGTGGTATTTGATCACCTGTGCGATTTTTTGATCATGCGCTATAAACAAAAAAAGAGCGTCAATTTTGCAAAAATAACAATATTTTTCACTTTTTTTTATATGAAATTCCCCCCAAAAAATGTAAAAATCTAAATTCTTTAACATTTTAGACCAATTTGTTTTATGCTACACATGTTTGGTAAAAAAAAAAATCACAAAAAGCAAATTTTGATTGGTTTGCGCAAAAGTTATTGCGTTTACTAACGAAGGGAAAGATTTTTGTCATTTTTGTTGTTTTTTTTTTTTAACGAGTAATGGCGGCGATCTACGATTCTTTTTGCGGGACTGCAACATTGCGGCGGATAGATCGGACCCTTGACTGACATTTTTTACACTTTTGGGGTTACCAGTGACATTACTACTGTAATCAGTGCTATACATATGCACTGTTACTGTAAAAATGACACTGGCAGTGAAGGGGTTAACTTTATTTGAGAAGGAGGGGTTAAGTGTGTCCCTAGGGGCGTGATTCTAACTGTGATTGGCTGTGGCTTGAGGTGTAAGACCAGAGATCAACGGTCCTACATAGCAGAACCGTATGATCTCCATTCTTACACAGGGGAGAATGACAGGCGGCTTTGTTTACATTAGCCGCCAGCCTTTCTCTCGCTGTAACGGACGATCGCGAGTGACCGGCGGACATCGGGTCCGCCAGGCACACGCGTGGGGGGGGTCCGTGAGGGAGCGAGAGCGCGCCTCCGGCAGCACGCGCTTGCTCCTTAGAGCCTCACAGGCTAGCGACGTAGATCTACGCCACTTTGCCTGTGAGGGGCTGACTGCCGACGTAAATTGTCGTTAGGCAGTCGGCAAGTGGTTAAAGTGAAAGCATAAAAATGAAAAATAACAAAAAAAAAAAAGAAAAATTCCTTTCAATATAGTGCCTGGGGGTTCCCTTAGTCTTCCTGTAAAGTGGCGCATCTGTACTGTGTATAGAAGCTGCTGCAGCAATAATGACATTTATAAAGCCAAAAAAATGACATTTTCCATTCAAGCTTTCTTTCTTTTGGAAAAAACTGATTGGGGAGCCAGTCTGTATGATGAGGCCACTATGTAGTGCACTGGGAACAAGATTAGAGATTTTTTTGGATAAATTCTGATGTCTCTTTCGCAGACTTTGGATAGAAGTAACAGGTGTGGAAAAATTGGGCTTTGGGTGTTGGTGGCACCTTCACACCGTATCCCTATAGAGGTACTCTTGATAAAAGCAAGAATGAGCCTTGCTGTCAAAAATAAAAAAAATTTGCACCTGTCAAACAGGTGTGGAAAAATTGGTCCTTGGGTGTTAATTGTGCCCATGAAACCTACACCAAGAAATTTCTTCCAGATGAAATCAACACCCACAAAGCTAGGCAGCCTAGACAGTCTTTCAGAGATTCCAGATCCAGAACGCACTTAATCAGTGACATCGGCATCATGGGCTTGATAGCTGCTGCTGATCCAGGACTGATTCATTTAGATAAATGTTAGTCGGTCCATGGAGTCTCTGGACAGACTCTCTTATCCGTCACAAAACCTTCCGGCAGCACAGAATGCCCATTTGGAAAGCACGCTGGATGCAGGGAAGCCTAGAAGCTCAATTGCATACTGGGCAATTCTGGCCAACTGGAAAGCTCTCCAATTATATTTTCATCCCAATTTAATCACCCACCATATGATGCAGATGCTGCTGATGGGATGTGGAAGCTGATAGCCCCGGGAGCAGAGGACTAAAAAAATTTGGAAAGGAATAACTGAGGCGCTGTAACGCTCCTGCGTTTCATGTATGGTGTGGATCTTCAGCTGCAGAAATATTCCACTTCAGTAGTCATGTAAGAGAGATGCTGAGATACCATTCCCAACCTCAATGACTCATCATGTGTGGAAGGTCTTAATTCAGCTAGTAAATACACACACTCAACAAGCTGGTTCCTAGAGTGACTTTATGTATGTAGTAACACAGTGATGAAGATTTAAGAGACAGGTTGAGTGGAGGTGGTAGGTGACAGACACTTGAAGGTAAGACAGTAGCAGATGGATGCAGGTAGGTTTAGCAATCATGTATGGTAGCAGATGACAGAGTAGCAGGTGGACATACAAGAGAGATCAACCCAGTGCAGGAATAAGTAGCAGTAGTCTTAAGAGCTAGCAATCTAGATATGCAGATGTGATAAATAGTCTTTACTATGCAGAGCTAGATAGTGTAAGCTTAGTATAAGTTTATAGAGGGTTCCCCTGCGGGGTACTTAGCACTAATAGCAATACAGCCGAAGGTTGGTTCAGGAGAAGCGGATGATCCGGAAGCGGGATACAGGGATCAGCGCAGCGAGGTTCCGTCAGCGAGGTATGCTTGCAAGCACGAAAGCTTCAAGCCAAGTTAGCATCCAGGTAAGGGTGTTTGAACGAACACATGTGAGTGAGAACCGGCGATTTAAATAGCCATCTATTCCGGCGCTGAGTGATGACAGCTTCAGTCTTAAAGGGAAACACACCTATATGTGTTTCTTCTATCTAGGTAGATGGAAATCACCCGGAAATAATGTGATAGGAGGCACTGAGAGTGCCAGAACCTTACAGGCGCCCCCTTCTCCACCGCTCCTCTCTTGACCAACAGAAGCCTCAAAGCTACATTTTCCACCAGACTGTAACCTACGAGTATCGGGAAAGGCGCTACATAAACTCACCTTTAAGGTGCCCTCAAGAGATTTAATCTTCTGCTGCCTCTGTGGGGACAGGTTGTGTTCCGAGACTTTCTCCTTGTAACAGTGGTAAAGGAGGGTTGCCAATCAATAGTGATCCTTCTCCTTGATGCCACGTATTCTCAGGTCCTTTTGCAGGCTTTGAGGAATGTGGGAGACCATGCCCTGCAAGTTTGCAGAGGCATGAGAAGCAGACACCTTGGGGTCACTAAGGATTACAGTATCTGGAACTGCCTTCTCCCAGCCATGTACTACTCCCAAGGGTTCTAGGGATGGAAAACCATCTGTTAAGGGTTGACGTATGTCTTGCTCTGCTTCAATGTCTCCAATACTGCCAGAATCCTCCTCCTCCTCCTACCTCCCCTTTTCCTCCCACTGCTCTGCCTCAAGTGCCCTGTCCACAATGCCACACAAAGTCTGCTCCAGCAGGAACACAAGAGGGATTGTGTCACTGATGCATGCATTGTCACGGCTCCCCATTCTTGTGGCCTCCTCCTTGATAAAGGATGCATAAACTGTGACAGTACAGTGCATGCGTCCTTTATCAACAGCCATTGGTGTGGGAAGAAAAAGCCAAGCCGGCCTGAGCCTGTCATTGTGCCAAACTCACACAGGTACTCGTTACCGGCCCTCTGCTTCATGTGCAGACACTGCAGCATTGCCAAAGTCGAGCTGCACCTGGTGGGCATGTTACAATTCAGGCAGTATATGAGCAGGTGGAATTCCCGCTGAATTTCAGCCAACCAAGCACTGGCTGTGCATGACCGCCTTAAATGGCTACAGACTCTTCTAGCCTGCTTTAGCAGATCTTCCAACCCTGGGTACCTATTTAGGAAATGCTGCACCACCAGATTGAGGACATGTGCCAGGCATGTGTCAACTTTCCCTGTCTAAGGGTGGACAGGAGGTTTGTGCCTTTATTGCACACCACCATTCCTGGCTCCAGTCGGCATGGCATGAACCACCTCTGGGTCTCCCCCTGCAGAGCTGACAGATTCTCTGCTTGGGTGTGGTTCCTGTCCCTTACACAGTCCAACTGGAGCAAAGGCATTTTCTCCCTGCGCTGAAAAGGGCACTTGTTGATATTAATATGCACCAAGCGCCATTAATCCCATGAACGGAAAAGTACAATGTACAGCTGTTTTGTATAAAGAAATCCAAGCGCGCTTGGCGACAAGGAGAGAAAACAGGCAATAAGCTGTATCACGGTCGATGTCCATAGAAGCAGTCCTGTCCAAGGCAACGCTCTTGTTAATTTTAGTCAGAGAACAAAAGGGATTTACAGGGTTTACAGGGGAGGTGGCGTCAACACAACCAATCACAGACATGTATACTTTCAAAAGTACAATGGGAAAGGGGAGTGAATGTTTATGGACAAACCCAACCATGTGCATGAGTTTCAAACTGTCAAATAAATGCACTACAGGCGGTCCCCGGGTTACAAACAAGATAGGGACTGTAGGTTTATTCTTAAGTCGAATTTGTTTGTAAGTCGGAACAGGTACATTTTTTAAGTTTAGCTCCAGCCAAAATAATAATCTTTAAGTTTATTGGATGACAGAGGGAAGGGTAACACCCCTGTGCCATTTGTTTTGCTGTCTGTACCCCTGTTCAGAAGATTTCACCTCACTTTCTGTCCCTATGACAACTGGATTTTGAAAATTTTGGGTTGTTGTGGAAACAAGGATTGGTGAAAAAGCTTCAGTGGAGACACCTTTTTCCCATGAGAGCTCTTACACGAGTGAATTTCCCTTCCTAAGGCTAGATTTATCCTCACTTTCTGTTGTTTCTATCCGTTTGTAAGTAGGAGTCATTTGTAACCCGGGGACTGCCTGTATTGCTAAAATGGCTGCCAAACACTATCGTGGTTTCTCATGGACTTAGCCACGCTAATTCATAAGCATGCACCCCCATCATAACTTGTTAGAGTGAATCCTATATAATATAGTTCATAAAAACCATATTTGATAGTGATTATGCTATTGTTCCATTAAATGGGACGATATCTGCAAAGGAAAATAGCAGCAGTATTTCAATCAATGGATCAAGCATAACAGAAAGCTACCAGCCATTATTCCAGCTAAAGGGCAGATATTATCAAACCAATAATTCCACATCACAAAGATATCTTTGCCAGTGAATACCAGGGCCCCGGCTGGCTGATATACATTTGCACGGTGGAGTTTGCATCGCACTGCCATAGATCCGGATCGGCGTTCTCTCCAGTGGTAGCCGCTCAGAGCGCCCGCAGTTCGGGAGATCAGGTGAGTGGTATGCAGTCTCCATTTAATGGAAGGTTTCCACAACTGCAGGTCTTTCCTCAATGCCAGTTAAAGCCATAGCTGTGCATAGTGATAACCAGTAAATTGACACTGGGAGACATAATGACAATTTAAATAAAACACTTCCTAAAAAATGTCCACAAATATTAATAAAATTTCCACAATAGCACCTTTCAGCCTGACTCATTGAATATCCCCTTGAGCGCTTAGGAGGTACTTGTAGTTCATGGGACAATTCAGCAGAGGAAGGCATGGAGAAGGAGGAGGGGGTGGAGCTGACAAATCTTGCATCATCACCACTAGCTGTATGGAGACGGGATGGCACAACAAGCTGCAGCACTGAGTCCTGTCCTGCATCTTTCCGAATTGCAAGCAGAGTTACCCAGTGTCCTGTGAACAAAATATATCATCCCTGACCATGCTTGCTGGACCACTTGTCAGCAATAACATTGACTTTGCGGCTGACTGCCTTGCCCAACGATGCCACAACATAGCCTTTCATGTGATGGTACAGAGCTGAAAAGAAATAGCAACTGGGAATCTGCCATTGTGGTACAGCACATTCTGCAAATTTACGGAAGGGTGCAGAATCCACCAGAGGGAAAGGCAGAAGTTGTAAAGCCAGCAGCTTTAACCAGCTTGCATTTAGATGCTGGGCATGTGGGTGGCAGTGACTATATATTTTTTTCCCGCTACAATAGATGTGGCAGAGAAATTTGCCAGCTATAGTCTAAAGCTGGTGGTGTGCTGCTGGCATATGTGTAATACAAGGGGGGAGGTTTGGGACTTTAAATGAAGCGCACGGTGGGATTGGCCGTGCACCTCCATCCCTAATCGAATGCAAAAAGAAGAAGGGTTGGGACTTTGAATGAAGGACATGGCTAGGCTGGCAGGAAAAGTCACACATTTATTGTACATACAGGTATAAAACATGAAATATGGAGTATACATAATCAATTAGAGGAGTCCCCAATTTCACATTCATAAAACCAACAAGGTAATTTGTCAAGAAGTAACACAGAAGTAAGATATAATCACAGTATCAAATCAAATAATAAGGGAGTAATGAGCTATATCGAAGCATCATAGACTCAACATGTTTCGTGGACCCAATCGCCACTTTGTCAGGAGTGGATGCATGATATTGATCTATAAAACATGAATAAAAAAATGTGGCATATTGATGGAAAACTGAAGAGGGGAAATGGGGAAAGGGGGAAGCCAGGCCCCCAAACTCCCAACTTACATAGCAGCCAGGTGGTGCATGGTATTGGAATGGAGGATGACCCCTCGTGTGTCCCACCCGGGAGCTGAGGGCACACAGGCTGGCAAGCAAGGCGGAGTACGTTGCACAAATGATGAGTGTGGATTTGAGAGGAATAAATAAAAACGAACAGTGTAGCATAATAATAGGACCTGTATGCAGGGTATAAAAAAAATAATAATAGTAGTGATGAGTAATTATATTCATAATGGAGGTGCCATAGTGCCTGATGAAGACACGTGGTCCCCTGTGTCGTCACGTGTAGGGGAGGGGCAAGGACGGACGGAGCGCTTCGCTGCTAGCGAGACTGTCGGGCTGTGTCAGTGTAGGAGGATACACACAGCTGCGGCGTCTCCCGCTACACCACCACGGTACCTATATGTACATCGGCTGTATTTACATGGCGGTTTTTTTTTTTTTAAATCAGGCAAAAACTTTATTAAAGATGTCAAACAAAACATCAACACACAAAAAAAAAAGAACAGAAATACAGAGTCCAGAATACGTACAGTACTCAAGTGCATGAAAAAACTTGCAGTAATAGCATACATATTTACCAACATAGATCCCCATATGTGACAGGAAAACATACAATAGTCCGACCCAACTGCCCCGCACCCCCACCAGATACAGCAACCTCAAACAGAGCAGACAGTGATCTTTCGTGTAACAATGGTCCCCGGGCCTCACCTCACCCCCGCCAAAAGATTGTTCAGAACCAACTCCACCGGGGCAAGCCCCGGCACAGCCAGCCACGGAGCCCACAGGCGGTCAAATTTACCCACGCTGCCCCTATGTTGATATATATACTTCTCTAATCTAAGTGTGTCACCCATAGCCGCAACCCATTCCTTAACCAGTGGGGCCCTTGGTGAAATCCATCGCCTCAGTATCAATTTCCTTGCCTGAAACAGAGCTCGCCCGATGGCCTGCAGGGCCAGCTCCGGGGCCTGAACTCCCCCAAGAACACCCAACAGACAAACCTTAGGGTCCTCCGGTATCGTAACCCCGAAGGCCCCCGAGAGCGTCGAGAGTACTCCCTTCCAATAGACATGAAGTTTGGGGCAGCGCCATAGAAGATGCATTAAGTCTCCGTGGTCCCGCATACATCGACCACAGGTGGGAGAATCTCTCCTCCCCATCCTGAACAGCCGGGCTGGTGTGTAATGAGTCCTGTACAAAATGTATAGTTGAGACAATCTCTGAGCCACATTCAGAGAGCTCAGCTGCACAGCCTGTAGAGCCTCCTCCCATTGTTCATCCTCAAATACCCCCACATCCGCCTCCCACCGGGGAACCACTCGAAGAGGGTGTCGATCCATGAAGGAGCTCATTAGTAGAGAATAACAATGGGAAATAAACCCCCTAAAATCAGAAACCGTAGACATAAAATGAAATATCGGGGCGGGAAAGTGAGTCCAAAGATCATCCCCCCCCTGGGCCTTAACGGCATGTGCCAACTGTACATAATAAAAGTGCATGGACCTGGGGAGACGAAATTCCTCCCGAAGTGCAGCAAAAGATCTGAGCACCCCACCGCTGAATATATGTGTCATATGAGAGATGCCATGTCCCAGCCACTTAGCTCCGTACGGCAATCCAGCCAGCTCCGGGTATCTGGCATTCTTCCAGATAGGGCTATAGTCCGTATATCCCAGTACCTGCTGCAGCTGACGAGCCTTGTTCCAGGTCTTTTGCATAAGGACATAGGTCGGATAGCGCTTACTAGACTTCCCGAATCGCAAGGATTCCAATTGGGCCGCCACATCTCCCCTGCCCACAATGTGGGCCACAAGGCCTGCAATTGACCCCTCTCCCTTCTCACTCATGACCCGTGCAATATGCTGAAGTTGGGAGGCTAAGTAGTACAGCCAGGGATTTGGAACTGCTAGACCCCCAAGCTCCTTAGGTCGCTGAAGGTGCTCCAACTTTATACGAGGGCTCTTGCTCAGCCACAGAAATGATCTAAAAATGGTATTGACTATCTGGAACAGTCTCAGGGGGACCACGACCGGGGAGTTGTGAAGGGCGTAGAGCAGCTGGGGCATGAGAATCATTTTTATGAGGTTGGCCCTGCCCACCAGTGACATGCGCAACCTCGACCAGACCTTTATCTTATCCCTAAAGCGGGCGAGGAGGGGAGATAGGTTAAGACGGGCAAAGTCTAAGGGCTGTGGGGTCACCTGCACCCCCAAGTAACGAAACTCAGTGGAGACAGGAATCCCCGTTACCCCCACTTCCTGGGAACCCTCGGGATCATCGAGCAGCATCAAGGAGGATTTGGACCAATTAATAAGCAGGCCCGAAAACGAGCCAAACGTAGTAATAACCTCCATAGCCTCCTTCAGAGAACCAGAGGTATCGCCTAACAGAAGCATGGTATCATCCGCGTATAGCATGATCTTTTCCTCCAAGGGGCCGTATCGGAATCCCACTATGTTCTGATTGGACCTAATCAGGGCAGCTAGAGGCTCTATCGCCAGGGCAAAGATTAAGGGGGACAGGGGGCACCCCTGCCTAGTTCCCCTAAACAAGGAGAAGGGATGGGACACCCTACCACCCTCCCGGATAGCGGCCACCGGGGCCTGGTACAACAGTTTTACCCATGAAATAAAGTTCTCACCAAAGCCAAACTTGGACATGACCACCCACAAGTAGTCCCACTCTACACTGTCAAATGCCTTTTGCGCATCGAGTGATAGCAATGCCCTACTGCCCCCATTGTCTGCCGGGGATTGTATGTTCAGGAATAAGCGGCGCAGGTTAATGGACGTCGACTTGTGCGGCATAAAGCCCGATTGATCAGCATGTACAATAGAAGCAACTACCCGGTTAAGTCGCAGCGCAAGAGCCTTCGCCAGGATCTTAATGTCACTCTGCAGGAGCGAGATAGGACGGTAGGACCCGGGGTCCAGACCGTCCTTCCCCGGCTTCAAGAGGAGGATAACATTAGCCCTACACATAGAAGGTGGCAACCTCATATTCCGCTTGGCCTCCAAAAAGGCCTCCAGAAGATGTGGCAACGTCTCCTCCGCATACTCCTTGTATACCTCCATTGGCAGCCCATCCTCCCCCGGAGCTTTACAGTTAGGGAAGGAAGCCGACGCAGTCTGAAGCTCCTTCAGGGTAAGGGGAGCCTCCAGTTCAGCTCTCTCCAGATCTGACAGGCAGGGCAGGGAGATGGCATCTACATACTCCGAGAGTTCAGCAGCAGTGTGTCCCTGTCTAGACTGGTATAGGGTAGCGTAAAATGCCCTCAACACCTCCATAACCCGATCCGGGGTGTTCACAACCCGGCCCCCATCACCCATGAGTGCCCCAATGGAAGGCGACGTTTGATGAGAGTGGGCAATCCTGGCCAACAACCTGCCCGTGGTTTCCCCCTCCTCATAGTACGCCTGCCGTTGAAAAAACCTCCTACGTTCAGCCCCAGAGGAATTTATACGAACCAGAGCCTCCTGAGCAGCCAGCCAGCCCTCTCGGTTAGTCTCAGATGGGTCCGCAATGTAGCGGGCCTCCAGCTGAGTCGCCAAACCCTCAGCCTGCTCCCCCAGAGCCGCCGTGTTCCTCTTGATGGCCTGTACCTCCCTGATGAATAAACCCCGTAGATAGGCCTTAAAAGCTTCCCACTGTACACCCCGCCCACCCGCAGCATCATGTACCTGCCAGAACTCCCGCATAGCCTCTCTAAGCCTATCATGTGAGGGGAACAAGTGCAACCAGAAGGCATTAAGTTTCCACGGCGCCCTCTGCAGGGTAGCGGAGGGGCGCACAGCTAGACACAGCACCAGAGGGGAATGATCTGAGACCCCCCTGGGGGCATATTCAACCTTGTCAACATATCTAATGGCAGAGGAGGAGCAGAGGCACAAATCGATACGTGATAAAGAGGTGTGAGTTTTGGAAAAGCAGGAGAAGACCCTGGTCCCCGGGTTGCGGAGTCGCCAGATGTCCGTCCAACCCACTTCCTCAGCGAATTTCGCCAAGGCCGATCGGCCCGTGCCTCCACTCCCCAGTGCAGAAGAATGTCGGTCCAGCTGCGCGTCCAATACACAATTAAAGTCCCCCAGTACATAGACCGGAACCTCCGGGTGGCTCAGAGTATAGGATACAAGCTGACGAAGGACCTCCCCATGGAACGGGGGAGGAATATAAATAAAGGCCAGAATACAGTGTAAGGTATACAATTTACAGTATAGAAATACAAACCGTCCCTCCCTGTCAACTAGACTATGATGTTCCTGAAAGTCAAGGGACCGATGGACTAACACACTCACCCCACGAGAGTAGGAGGTGTGCGTGGAGTGGTATTCCCAGCCCGCCCAGGCATAATGCAACCAGGATCGCGACTCAGCATCCAGGTGAGTCTCCTGTAACGAACAGATGGCTGGAAAATGCCTGCGCAGGGTCGAGGAAACCATGGAACGCTTAAGTGGGTCCCTCAGCCCCCTAACATTCCAGGAAATAACCGGGACAGCCGTCATGGTGGGCGACAGAGCAGCACAAGCCCTGGCGGGGCTGGGACACCGATCAGCGGACATCGTACAAGACAGGGTACAAAATAGGGATCTTGGCTGTCACCAGGTAAACACATAGTAAAGGTACAATTCGGACTCCAATTCAGGGAGGTCAACAGGACCATCCAACTAAACAGTGCAAAAAACCGAGCACCGTGCCGAGGGCGCCCCAACCAGCCACACAGAGTCCAACTGCCAAGGCCCTCGGACACCGGTGTCGCAGACATAGTCCCTGGGGAGCACCCCAGCTCAGCCTCCCCTCCCGTGTAGAGGACAACAGGTCTCATCCACACTGGTGAGGAAGTCATATACTGTCCAAAAGGGGATGAGAAAAATTACCCCCCACAGAAAAATAAAAAAGGGAGGTGAGGGAGAAGGAAAAAAAAAAAACAAAGAAAACCATCCAAAAAGGGGGAAAGAAGTCACAAGTACTTACAGGAACCCAAGTTTCTGCGGAATGGACAGAACCTTACAGCTCCAAGCTAGCAAACAGTAGTTCGAGTCCCAACGGTCTCCAGGATATTAGCACCTGCAAAACAGGGGTAGAACAGGGGAAGGAAAAAACAAAAACAGGGGGTAGCAGGAGAGAGGAAAAAATCACAGGTACTTCCATCTCCAGGCCGGGGGCAGAGCCCCCCAAACGGCATCCACCGGGTCATCATCGCAAAAGGGCACCTGAGAAGAATCCTCAGGCCACACCATCTTCCGGAGGCATCTGACGAGGACGAAGGGAATGCTCATTGTGGTCAATCCACGAGGAAGCTTCCGACGGATCCTCAAAGAAATGATGTTGACCCCCAGCAATAATACGGAGCTTCGCAGGATACAGCATGGCATAAGAGGCATGTAGTTTCTGCAGACGCTGTTTGACCGCGAAGAATTTCGCCCTGCTCCTCTGCACTTCAGCGGAGAAATCCGGGTAAAACGAGACCCTCACCCCATTGTACTGTATATCCCGCCGCTCTCTCGCCAGTCTCAGGATAGTCTCTTTGTCTCTATAATTAAGCAAGCGGGCAAGCATGGTCCTCGGCGGGCGGCCCGGTTGCAGGGGACGAGGGGGAACCCTGTGGGCCCTCTCAACGGCATAAAGAGGGGAGAATGCATCCCCACCAAAGGTTTCCTTGAGCCAAGAGTCCACAAAGTCCGTGGGGTCTCTCCCCTCCACTTTCTCAGGCAGACCCACAATGCGGACATTGTTCCGCCGAAGGCGGTTCTCAACATCCTCAGCCCGCTGTTCTAGGGCCCTGGTCATGCCAGCAGTATGGCGGGACTCCCTGGTCAGGGGGGGTAGCTGGTCCTCCAAGTCACTCACTCTCCCCTCCACAGCCGTGGTGCGCTCCCTGACCTTCTGGAGGTCTTGCCGAAGAAGGGACACCGCTTCTGTCAGGCCCCCAAATTGCTTTTTGAGGTGGTCTACATTGTTGTTGCATCTGTTTACTGCCCGCAGGATATCTGCAAGGGTGGGCTGCTCCTCCACTTCCCCGTCACCCTGCTCCATCTCCTCCTCACCCTCAACAGCACAGTCTTCCACTCCAGGGCCACCCACACCCGGGCTGACAGGGCCAGAAGCACCCGCACTGGTGCTGGCATCTGGGGGTCTCCCTTTCCCCACCGAGCCAGGGGACTTCTGTGCATAGTAGCGCATATCGCGCTGCGGCTCTTTGGGTGGGTGTTTCGGGGGCTTGGTGGACTTACTGGAGGTGGCGGGCTTCTCGGATCCTCTCGTCCGCTGCGGCAGGCCGTGCGCGGCGCCATCTTGGGGCCCAGACATCCCGGAGTTCTCCCGCAATTTGCGGCGGAGCATCGCCCGAAGGCCAGCCGGAGGGAGCACAGGTGTGTGCCCGACGGTACAAGGATGTTGTCGGTACCCGGTGAGCAGCTTTGGAGACCGGGGAAAGGATCGGTGTTCGGATCAGAGCGGGAGCTCAGTGAGATGCGTCCTCTCACATGCCGTTCCTGGCCACGCCCCCTACATGGCGGTTTAAAGATGCATGGATGCACCGATATATGCGAGTGCAATATATTACTTTTTTATTTGAATAAAGTTTTAAAGATATAAGCACTATTGCAAGCTTTTTCTATCTACATGTTACGCTGGCTATTGAGCTAAGACGCATTGACCTGATTTGAGCTTCTGAAGTGAAACCACCCGGATGGGCCATCCCTAAAGATCCCCTGCATTTATGCTTGATTGAATCTTATTTGAGGTGAGCACCCACTCACAAGGGGGTGCACGGTTAATATTGATCTGTGACACTCTGGTCACTCACTCCTCTTGGGAAGCACCAGCCACATCCAGGTGGCCTGAGCACTTATAGAAGATTTTGGCTGTTTGCACTTCTCACAAGACTGTTATATTAACTTATTAATTATTATTTTCACAATTATTTATATTTTGGTATATATTATTATATATATCATCACTGGGACTAATAAATTGAAGACTTTTCAGAAACTTTTGGCACTTCGTACTTTTTTGGCTTTTATACACTGATTTTGATTGATGGATTATCGCGTTATTTATTTTTGCACATATTTATGATTCGATTATTTATTTACATTAATATATGTCCACTTTTTATTAACATTTGTACACTAGATATATCATTTTTATTACTATATTGAATCACTGAGTATTTTACAGATATTTATTGTGCAGCACTATTATATTGTTTGAGGAACAGAATTGTGTCCCCTTTCTGTGGATTTCAGGTGCTCTTGCCAATGGGCTGAGTGGAGGTTAAATCAGTGTTTCTCAACTCCGGTCCTCAGGGCACACTAACAGGCCAGATTTTAAGTATTACCTTGGGGGGATGCAGATTGGAATACTGCAATCACTGAGCAGCAAATTATATCACCTGTGATGTATTTACATTTTCTTGAAAACCTGGCCTCGGCCTGTTAGTGTGCCCTGAGGACTGGAGTTGAGAAACACTGGGTTAAATACCTTGTCAAGCATGTGGTACCCAAATGGCTGGTCTTTTTTCCACGCTTGATGTGCTTGATTGCAAATTGCAACAGTGCAATCGGCTGCACATGTGCTAAAAAAAGCCCCAGACAGCTGAGCTGTGGAAAGGGTGCTGGGAGATAACATCTCCTCTCCACAATGTGATAAAATAGGGTGGCTGCTCTCTACTCTTCCATGATGGCTGCCCCATTGGGGTTGTGCCTCACCCTCATTTTCCTCCTCTGCTCTATCCGGCATCATCATCCCCTCCATCCTCATCATCACTGGAGACAATTTGGCAATTCGATGCTGGCCCCCCTCACAGTGCCATGGGAACGTCTACCTCTCCTTGTTGGCCTCCCAGACATGATGGGGGGAGTGCTAATTAACAAAATGTAATAAAGATATGGACATGTGCACATGGATGCACTTTAACCACTTGCCGACTGCTCACAGTAATCCTACTGTGGCAGTGCGGCTCCCCTGGGTCCAGCGATGAAGACCTACGTCGCTGGACTCCTAGTGATTCCGGTGGCACGCTCCCGCTGTGCTTAGACACAGCAGGAGTCCGGCCGGGGGAGGAGAGGTGGAGATTGCTGCCTCCCTTCCCCGATCTTCGGGGAAACTGTGAGAAGACCCACCTGCTTATGTAAACAAAGCAGGCGGATCTTCTCTGTGACAGACAGGAGGAGATCACAGTATTCAGCTTAGCTGAACCTGCGATCTCTGTCTCTGTCACAGAACCCACACACGTCAGTAAGCATGAGGCATACATTTAACCCTTTGATCACCCATAGGGTTAACCCCTTCCCTGCCAGTGTCATTAGTACAGTAACAGTGCATATTTTTTAGCACTGATTACTGTAGTAATGTCACTGGTCCCCCCAAAAGTATCAAAAATGTCAGTCAGGAGTCCGATCTGTCCGCCACAATGTCGCAGTCCCGCAAAATATTGCAGATCGCCGCCATTACCAGTAAAAAAGAAACAACAATAAAAATGACATAAATCTTTCCCGTAGTTAGTAAATGCGATAACTTTTGCGCAAACCAATCAAAATACGCTTATTGCGATTTTTTTTACCAAACATATGTAGCAGAAAACAAATTGGCCTAAAATGTTAAAAAATTTTGATTTTTAATTATTTTTTTTGGGAATGTTATATAGCAGAATGTGAAAAATATTATTATTTTTTTTTTTTTCAAAATTGTTGCTTTTTTTGTTTTGTTGTGCAAAAATTAAAAATTGCACAGGTGATCAAATACCACCAAAAGAAAGCTCTGTTTGTGGAAAAAAAAGGACGTAAATTTCGTTTGGGTACAGCGTCGCACAACCGTGCAATAGTCCGTTAAAGTAATGCAGTGCCGAATTGCAAAATAGGGCCTGGTCAGAAAGGGGGCAAATCCTTCCCGGGGCTGAAGTGGTTAATCAATGAAAAGTGGTGTTTGGTGCAGTTTAACCTGAGTACTCAATACACAGACACACTGCAATATACTGCGGTGAACGTGCACCAACACACTATAATATACAGTAGTAAACCTGCACTGACAAAATGAACTGACACCAAAGTAAAAATGAATGGTCACTACACTCACTGAACTATCACTGGATTCACACTAAACTGATATTCTACACTGACAAAAAAAAATCAGAATAGCACACTATTAAACACTAAGGCCTCTTGCACACGATACTCCTGTTTGAGCATCTACTTTTTCCAGACCTTTTTTTGGATGTATTTGCGAGTATTTGCAAGTTTTCGTGCACATTGGTGCGTATTTGCGTGTATTGAGGCTTAAATTTCTGACGAAAAATGCAGATTTTTCTATTTTGTGCTTACTGAAGAATGCACAGCGCTTGTTTACGCACCTGTGTGCACAGGCACATTACAATTAATGGGCTGTATTTTAGCTCAGAAAAAAAAAAAAAAAGCTGTACTGAGCTTTTTCAAGCTGCGAGATGCTCTCTAGCAGCACTGAACAGAGCCCTGTTCTCTCTCTCTCCATGCCGATATCACACTACAAATGGCCACTATGGGGGGAAAATGTTTAAAGTGTGGCGCGGGACTAAGAGCAGTGGCGGCTGGTGACGTTTTAAGATGGTGGGGCGCAAGACCCCGCCCTTCCATTTTGACCCCTCCCATTTCTCAGAAGCCCCACCCCTTATAGACTCCACCCATTTTATCCCCTGTACTTTGCTTGCGTGAACAAATTCTCCCAATAAATCACATATTAAGGGGTCCATCAGTACTAGTATATCCCATAATAGACAACAGGGGCCCTATTATGGGATACACTCACAGAGAGTGGCACAAACCCCACAGTACAGACCCCCCCAGCACAAACCCCTCAAGCACAAACCCCCTAGCACAAACCCCCTAGCACAAACCCCACAGTACAGGCCCCCTAGCACAAACCCCACAGTACAGACCCCCTAGCACTAACCCCACAGTACAGGCCCCCTAGCACAAACCCCACAGTACAGGCCCCCTAGCACAAACCCCACAGTACAGACCCCCTAGCACTAACCCCACAGTACATGCCCCCTTTCAATGCAGTGACCAGTATATATGCCCCCTTGCAATGTAGTGACCAGTATACATGCCCCTTTTCAATGTAGTGACCAGTCCAGTATACTTGCCCCTTTCAATGTAGTGACCAGCATACATGTCCCCAATGCAGTGACCAGCATACATGCCCCCAATGCAGAGATCAGCGTGCGTGCCCCCTTCAATGCAGTGACCAGCATACATGCCCCCCAATGCAGTGACCAGCGTACATGCCCCCAATGCAGTGACCAGCGTACATGCCCCCAATGCAGTGACCAGAGTACATGTCCCCAATGCAGTGACCAGTGTACATGTCCCCAATGCAGTGACCAGTGTACATGTCCCCAATGCAGGGACCAGTGTACATGTCCCCAATGCAGGGACCAGTGTACATGTCCCCAATGCAGTGACCAGTGTACATGTTCCCAATGCAGAGATCATCGTGCGTGCCTCCAATGCAGACAGTGACCAGCATACATGTCCCCAATGCAGTGACCAGTGTACATGTCCCCAATGCAGTGACCAGCGTACATTTCCCCAATGCAGTGACCAGCATACATGTCCCCAATGCAGTGACCAGCATACATGTCCCCAATGCAGTGACCAGTGTACATGTCCCCAATGCAGTGACCAGCATACATGTCCCCAATGCAGTGACCAGTGTACATGTCCCCAATGCAGTGACCAGTGTACATGTCCCCAATGCAGAGATCAGCGTGCTTGCCCCTTCAAAGCAGACTGTCAGAACACTGTCACTTACCTCACTACTAGTCACGGACGGCGTGCTGCTCTGAGTCGGCCCGGGGGGGTGGCGGGAGTCAGGACTACACTGTGACTGTCTGCGGATTGCAGAAGCGGACTGTCCGACTAAACTCGACTGACGACTGGTGGTGCGGTGGTGAGTCACTCACACTGTGGAGACCTGGAGACGAACTGGACAGTGGAGTCGACTCTCTTCTCTGGAATCCTCACAGCGCGTCGGCGGTTCTCCTGTGTCCTGTGACTGTCTCTTCTCTGGACTGGAATCCTCACAGCGCGGCGGCGGCTCTCATGTGTCCTTTGACTGTCTCTTCTCTGGACTGGAATCCTCACAGCGCGACGGCGGCTCTCCTGTGTCCTGTGACTGTCTCTTCTCTGGAATCCTCACAGCGCGGCGGCGGCTCTCCTGTGTCCAGTCTCTTCTCCGGCGCCGGCGGGCGGGAATGGAAGGTGAACGTGACGCCGGGGCGGTGCACCACCCCCACGCGTCACGTCACCAGGTCCATGTCCTCCTGTGATTGGTCCAGGCTGGAGTCTGGACCAATCACAGCCCAGACATCAGCAAAGTGGGGGTGTCGGGGCGCATTGCTCTGCGCCCCGATGACCCCCAGAAGGCCGCCAATCGGCTGAAGCAGGTGGGGTCAAAAACCCCACCCCCCCATACCCAACACTAGGTCCGGTGCCCCTAGTGGGCAGAAATTGGACAATTTTTTTTATCTTTTTTTTCCTTCTTTTTTTGGGGGGGGGGGGGCGCCCGGCCACTGATTAAGAGCAATGAGCCATGATTGGATAGAGTCATCATGACAGTATCCAATCATGGCTCCGACAGTGCTCTGTGATTGGCTTTAGCCAATATGGGCTTCCAATGCACTGTGTGGTGGCGCAGTGCATTGTGGTTGTTTGGCGGGCTGAACAATTGGTCGAATACCCTGAAAATTCGGGTGTTCGTCGAACAGGCCAATGTTCCGCCCGAATTCTAGTGGGGGACACAGCAAACATGTGAAAGAAGGTGCTTTGATCAGATGAGACCAAAAACACTATGTGTGGCGGAAAACTAACACTGCTCATCACCCTGAACACACCATCCCCACTGTGAAACATGGTGGTGGCAGCATCGTGGTGTGGGGATGCTTTTCTTCAGCAGGGACAGGGAAGCTGATCAGAGTTGATGGGAAGATGGATGGAGCCAAATACAGGGCAATCTTAGAAGAAAAGACGAGAATGGGGCGGAGGTTCACCTTCCAGCAGGACAACGACCCAAAACATTCAGCCAGAGCTACAATGGAATGGTTTACATCAAAGCATATTCATGTGTTAGAATATATGTAACCGGTCAAAATTAAGAGGTTTGTATACCAATGCCAGAAGCCTGGCCAACAAGATGGGAGAGCTGGAGCTACTGATGTTTGAGGAGGACTTAGACTTTGTGGGGATAACTGAGACTTGGTTTGACAGCTCTCATGACTGGATGGCGACCATTCAGGGGTATTGTAACGTTCATGCGTTTTTGTTTGTGGATGGATTTACAGCTTCAGAATTATTACACTCAGTAGCCGTGTAGAGAATCTGTTGAACAACATATCCAACTCTCAGGACTTCATCACCGTGTACAGCCTGTTATATACTATATATATTAATAGATGTTTAAATGGAGGGATAGAGTATATGAGGATATATAGATGAGAGACAGGCTATTGTATGGTGAGCACTAGAAGTAGTATAGGAGAGTTGCAGGTGATGGTAAGCAGATAGGTTCTGATGTCAAGTATAGTGCAGATGGTAAGAGGACACAGATGGAGTATACTTAGACAGAGTAACCTAGTGCAAGGATAGTTCAAGGTAGTCCCAAGAGCTAACAGTCTTATGCAGATGATAGTGAATAGATAGATACAGATAGTCTTGGTAATTGCAGTAGATGACAGTAGGAGATTGGTTAGTAAGAATCCCCTGCGGGGTACTTATCACTTAGATAGGTTAGTAGTAACAGTGTCCATTAGAGAGGGGTGATCCCGTAGCGGGATATGGATCACCAGCGAGGTTTCCGGCTTTAGTTCAGCAAGGAAGGTATGTCAGCAGCTCCGACTTCTCAGGCGTAGGTGCGATGAACATGTGGGTTTGAACGAGCGATGAGTGAGAGCAAACCGGCGATTGAAATAGCCGCTCATAGCGGCGCTCGGCAGTGATGTCATCCGTTCTTAAAGGTGTATGCGTCCTTTGTTATACAAGATGGGACGCAAAGAGAGGAGAAATATAGGAACAAGGGTACCATAGGTACCGGAACATTACAGTACCCCCCCCCCCTTAAGGCCGGCTCCGGAAGGCCTCTAGAACTATTTTTTTCCGGATATTTCGAGTGGAAATTGCGAATCAGTCTAGGGGCATGGATATCGGAGGTATCCAGCCAGGTGTCATCTTGGGGCCCATAATTCTTCCATCGTACAAGATACTGGAGTCTTCTTCTATTGAAACGGGAATCCAAAATTTCTTTTATCTCAAATTCTTCTCCACCCTCCACTTGTACAGGAGGTGGAGGTGAGATAGTAGGCCTTATTCCTTGGTTAGGAACATGGGGCTTCAGTAGAGACACATGGAAGACAGGATGTATCTTGAGGTCTACTGGCAATGTGAGTTGTACTGTAGCTTTTCCAATAAGCATCTCTATTGGAAAAGGTCCCAGAAATAGAGGTCCAAGTTTTTTACTAGGGATCTTTAGTCTCAGATTTTTTGTAGAAAGCCAAACAAGATCCCCAATGGCATATTGGGGAGAGGGTTTCCTACGGAGGTCGTAGTATTTTTTTTGTTGGCTATGAGCATGAGATATGGTATTGTTGAGTAATCCCAGAGAATCCTTTATCTGGGCAAGATAATCAGATGCTACTGGATTACTTGATGGCAAGATACGTGGAGGAAGGAGTGTGGGATGAAACCCATAATTCAGGTAAAACGGACTTTGCTTAGTAGTGCTATGAGTAGCGTTGTTATAGGCGAATTCTGCCAGTGGGAGGAGATCTGCCCAATCGTCCTGTAGATACGAAGTATAGCAACGCAGGTACTGTTCAATGCACTGGTTAACTCTCTCTGTCTGTCCGTTGGTCTGAGGGTGGTAGGCAGAAGTAAGGTTACGCTCTATTCGCAGTATCTGACATAGAGCTAGCCAAAACTTTGAGATGAATTGTGAACCACGGTCAGACAGCAGTGTTTTTGGAATACCATGTATTCCAAATGTTTCACAAGTAATTCCGCTGTTTGTTTGGATGAAGGTAGTTTTCGGATAGGGGTGAAATGTGCCATCTTGGTCAGATGGTCCACTGATACCAAGATGGTGTTGAATCCTTTGGAAGGTGGTAGTTCCACTATGAAGTCTAAGGACACCACTTCCCACGGAACCTGGGGTATCGGTAAACTACAAAGTAATCCTGATGGTTTCGTGTTGTCAATTTTAGACCTTGCACAGATATCACAAGATGAAACGAACTTTTTTACGGTTGTCTTCATGTCTGGCCACCAAAATTGCCTAGCGAGTAGATTGAGAGTTTTAGTCATACCCATATGTCCTGCCATAGGTACATCATGCGACAATTCTAAGATCTTGGTTCGCATAGTAGGGGGTATGTATAATTTATCGTTGTAGTAGAGGAAGCCTTCTGCGTCAGTAGTTAGTTGTGGTGGAGGTGAATCCAACCGTATGCTGTGCAAAATCTCCTCCTTCAGTGAGCGGACGACTCCGATAATACGTTCAAGTGGTATTATAGGAACTGAGGGAACCTCAGTGCAATCTTTCTCGGCTAGTCGTGAAAGTGCATCCGCTTTTTTATTTTTGTCTGCGGGCGTGTAAGTTACTAAAAAATTAAATCTCAGAAAGAATAACGACCACCGTACCTGCCGGTGGGAAAGAGTTCTATTAGTCTGAAGGTATTGGAGGTTTTTGTGATCAGTATATATCAGAATTGGCAATTGAGTGCCCTCAAGTAGGTGTCTCCAATTCTCCAATGCCAGTTTTATGGCTAATAACTCCTTCTCACCTACTGGATAGTTCACCTCGGGGCTACTTAATGACTTTGAAAAGAAAGCAACTGGGTGAAGAGGTGAGGTGTTTGTTGGTCGTTGTGAGAGAACTGCTCCTACTGCCATATTAGATGCATCTACCTCCAAGATGTATTGAAGGGATGGGTCTGGATGGCATAGTATGGGGGCAGTAGTAAAGCTTGATTTCAGCAGAGAGAATGCTCCATTTGCTTCTTTTGACCAATTAAATGGTCTCTTCGTGCTTGTAAGTTGTGTGAGAGGTTTCACAATCGCAGAGAAGTTTTTAATGAATTTCCTATAGTAGTTAGAGAATCCTAGGAACCTTTGTAATGCTTTGCGAGTGGTTGGCACAGGCCAATCCAGAATGCAGGATATTTTGCTCATGTCCATTTTGATTCCACTTTTAGATATAATATATCCTAGGAATAGTACCTCCTCTTTATGAAACAGACATTTCTTTGCTTTAACATATAAGTTATGTGCAAGTAGTCTTGACAACACAAGTCTCACATGTTTTATGTGCTCAGGTAAGGAATGAGAATAGATAAGTATATCGTCCAAATATACTACCACACAAACATCAAGCAAGTCTCCGAATATCTCGTTTATAAACCGTTGGAAGGCTGCGGGGGCATTACATAGCCCAAATGGCATTACAAGGTACTCAAACAGTCCGTATCTGGTTCTGAATGCCGTCTTCCATTCATCCCCTTTACGGATTCGAATTAAATTGTATGCCCCTTTTAGGTCCAATTTTGAAAAGAAAGAAGCCCCACGCACCTGTTCGATAAGTTCAGGAATAAGAGGTAAAGGATAACGATCCTTTATTGTGATGGCATTTAATTGTCTGAAATCAATGATAGGCCTAAGGCTAGAGTCCTTATTGCGGACAAAGAAAAGCCCAGCAGCAGTGGAGGAAGTAGAAGGTCGGATGAATCCTTTTGCCAAGTTTTCATCCAGATATTCCTTAAGATGAGAGAGTTCATCCTGTGAGAGAGGATAAACATGTCCGTAAGGCAACTTGCTATTAGGGAGCAGATCGATACAACAATCATAGTCCCTATGGGGAGGTAGCATTTGAGCGTTTTTCTTGAAGAAAACCTCAGATAAATCTTGATAACACTTAGAAATAATGTCATCTGGCAGTACAGACAGGATCCTATCATGTGTGGGGAGGTTACACGTCATCTCGCAATAGTGAGAAGAGAAGGCTAACGTTCTTGTTTTCCAATCGATGATTGGTTGATGTATGTGTAACCAGGGAAGTCCCAAAATGATTGGAAAATGTGGCGAAGTTAATACATCAAAGGTGGTGGTCTCCACATGAGACTCGTCAGCAGTTACAAGAAGTGCCTGTGTCTGACTGGTGATAGGACCAGAGGATAAAGGGGTACCGTTAATAAAACTAACGGAGACAGGTTTGGGTTTTGAAACAATAGGTATTTTATTAAGGGAGACAAAACAAATGTCAATGTCGTTTCCACAAGATCCTGTGTCAATCATAGCCTTGGTGGTGATCCTAGTTTGGTCCCACTGCAATGTTAATTGAACAAAAAGATAAGGATTAGAAAAGGAAGTTGTGAGTCCCCCTAGCAAGACATTTGAACACTCACCCTCTTTTCTGCGGACAAGAGGACAGTCGTTTACCAAATGATTCGGGGATGCGCAGTACATGCAAAGATGTTCGGTTTTCCTCCTGGCACGTTCAGAAAGGGTCAGAGGTGGACGTATCATTCCTACTTCCATAGGAGTAGGGTCAGCAGGCAACATCCGAGAAGGACTGGAAAATGGTGAGCCCATCTTCTCAGCCTTTCTTTCTCGTAGTCGTCTGTCAATATTGATACTGGTCTGGATCAGTCCCTCTAGAGTGCCAGGTAAATCCGCTCGGGCGAGCTCGTCTTTAACGGCCTCAGATAGGCCGAGTCTAAACTGCGTTCGCAAAGATGTGTCGTTCCACCCTGAATCAGGGGACCATCTTTTAAAATTCGCCACGAAATCTTCAACAGGTCTCCTTCCTTGTTTTAGGGCCCGTAACTGGGTGTCAGCGGTACTCTGTTTGTTGGGGTCTTCATATAAAGTAGCAAGTTGTGCTAGAAATAAGGGATAAGAATTAAGGAGTGGATCATCCTTTTCAAAGAGAGCGTCTGCCCAGGCCCGGGGTTCACCCGTTAAATAGGAGATGATGGTACAAACCTTAATTTGGTCAGTGGTGTAGGTTAGAGGTTTTAACAAAAAAAACAATTGACATGCGTTTTTAAATTCACGGAATTTGCTCCGATCACCAGAAAACACTATAGGAGGGTTTATCTTAGGCTCACGGGGCTGAGCAGCAGGAGGCTGTGTGAGACGGCCAAGCTGCTGTCTCAAGGTTTGATTGTCATTTTTTACCTCTGTAAGCGCATGGATCAATGCATCTACTTGTTGTTTTAATTGTAGTACATGAGTGGATAATTCTGCTGAATCCATATTTTTTTTAAGGCTCGTTCAATCTGTAACGTTCATGCGTTTTTGTTTGTGGATGGATTTACAGCTGCAGAATTATTACACTCAGTAGCCTTGTAGAGAATCTGTTGAACAACATATCCAACTCTCAGGACTTCATCACCGTGTACAGCCTGTTATATACTATATATATTAATAGATGTTTAAATGGAGGGATAGAGTATATGAGGATATATAGATGAGAGACAGGCTATTGTATGGTGAGCAGATAGGTTAGGAATAACAGTGTCCATTGGAGAGGGGTGATCCCATAGCGGGATACGGATCACCAGCGAGGTTTCCGGCTTTAGCTCAGCAAGGAAGGTATGTCAGCAGCTCCGACTTCTCAGGCGTAGGTGCGATGAACATGTGGGTTTGAACGAGCGATGAGTGAGAGCAAACCGGCGATTGAAATAGCCGCTCATAGCGGCGCTCGGCAGTGATGTCATCTGTTCTTAAAGGTGTATGCGTCCTTTGTTATACAAGATGGGACGCAAAGAGAGGAGAAATATAGGAACAAGGGTACCATAGGTACCGGAACATTACAGGTATTCCCTTTATCGCAGGGATAGAGAAGGTGAAAAAGGGGGAGGAGTATGTATGTATATTAAGAACAGTGTACAGATAAATATGAGGGATGATATTAATGGAGCTATGGACGAGGCAGAATCCCTATGGGTAGAACTTCAAAGGGAAGGCACTGTGGGGAAGGTAATATTGGGCGTATGCTATAGGCCCCCCAACCAGAGGGAGGAGGGGGAGGCGGACCTCCTTTTACAGATAGGATTGGGAGCAAGGATGGGAAATGTCATTATAATGGGGACTTTAATTATCCTGATATAGACTGGGGAGAAAGAACCGCGCATTCAGCCAAGGCTAGGCAGTTCCTAAATGTTTTGCAGGACAATTTCATGGGTCAGATGGTGAATGCACCGACAAGAAACAATGCGGTACTTGACCTACTGATTACCAACAATACAGACCTGCTCACAGATATAGAAATATGGGACAACTTAGGAAACAGTGACCATAGGACAATAGGTTTCAGTATTAATTACAGTAATAGGAAGCAGAGGGGTAATATAAGAACTCTGAATTTCAAAAAAGAGCCAATTTCCCAAAACTGCGCTCACTGCTAGAAAATATCAAATGGGATAGAACCCTGGGAACAAAGAACACGGAGGAAAAATGGGAGTGCTTCAAGAGCATACAAAACAAAGGGATTGACCAGTGCATTCCAAAGGGAAATAAATTTAAAAGAGCAAAACTAAACCCTGGGTGGCTAAACTCCAACATAAAAATGCATATTAATACTAAAGAAAAGGCCTTCAAAAAATACAAGACTGAGGGGTAGGGTTGAGCGGACACCTAGATGTCCGTGTTCGACGGGTTCGGCCGAACTTTAAAAAAAAGTCCGGGTCCGTGTCCCGGACTTTTACCGAACTTTTCCCGGACACCGAACCCCATTGAAGTCAATGGGGACCCGAACTTTAAGGCACTAAAATGGCTCTAAAACACCAAAGGAAAGGGCTAGAGTGCTGCAAATGGCAGCCAAACGTAATTAAGAGCATGGCAAGTGCTCTGCAAACAAATGTGGATAGGGAAATAACTTAAAACAACAAAAAAAAAACAGAAAAATAAAACAATGTTCTTCTTCATCTCTGAAGGACGAGGCCCATATGGAGTAGGAGGGAGGTTGAGGTGGTGGTGGATGTGGCGGTGACATAGGCATGCGCACAGGGTGTGCCGGGTGTGCATGGGCACACCCTAATCACCTAGGGCACATAGCATTGCCAGTGAGGAGATGGGAAAGATCTCCCTCGGACCTGCTCTGCTCTATTTCTCTTTGCCTACAGGTACATGGCCCCGATACATTACTCTCCCTGCTGGCAAACACATTCATGTGTATTTCAACTTTGGGGTGCACACCTTAATGCAATAGGCTGCGCACACCTATGGGCGGTGTAGGTGGAAGCGGCGGTGGAGGAGGACCAGGGCCGGATTAAGAGCATCATGGGCTTGGTGCTGAGGATTTTGAAGGGCCTTAAGGGCCGTGCCTTGCCATGCACCCAGAGGAGGAAGGGTGCAGCCATGCATGCCTAATTCAACATGGGATGCTGTCTCTGAAGCCCATAAACACATCCATGCATCGGCAACTGTCCCTCCTTGTCCGGCCTTCGCGCTGTGTGGGGAGGTTCTGAGGGTGCTGCCTGGGGAAGCGAGCATAGAAGCCAGACTTCTGTGTTTACAAGTGACAGAAGAGCGGTAACAGTGAATATGGCCAACCCGGGGCCTATATAAAAGGTAGGGGCCTGGAGCTGCAGCTCCAATAGCCCCTACGTTAATCTGGCCCTGAGGAGGAGGACGAGGTAGCCAACACTGCTTCTTTTCACAAATTTTAAATGAGGGTACACCCCAAAAGAGTGAGAAAGAGCAAAAATGGAACAATGGGTGGGTAAGGTCGGTATCCATTGCTATTCTGCATAAGGTACGGAAAAGTCCCGTGGGATCCATGCCTGGTTCATTTTAATGAACGTGAGCTTGTCCACATTGTCTCTGGACAGGCGGCTGCGCTTGTCTGTTATAACGCCCCCAGCCGTGCTAAATACCCGTTCAGATAATACACTGGCTGCAGGGCACGCCAGCACCTCCAAGGCGTAAAGGGCAAGCTCACGCCATGTGCCCAATTTGGAGACCCAGAAGTTGAAGGGGGCAGACCCCTCATTCACTACATGTAGGCGTGTGCACACATACTGCTCCACCATGTTGGTAAAATGCTGCCTCCTGCTAAGACGTTCCATCTGAGCTGCTGGTGCTGCTGTTTGTTGTGGCGTGCTGACAAAGCTTTTCTACATTTCGGCCATGCTAACCCTGCCTTCTGAGGTGCTGGTGGTGCCCTGGTTGCGTTGGCGACCTCCTCCTCCTCCTCCTCCTCCTCTGCCTTGTGCTTCCACTGCGGCCCCGCTGTCAGATGGGAATGCCAGCAGCATGGCGTCTACCAGCGTGCGCTTGTACTCGCGCATCTTGCGATCGCGCTCCAGTGAGTGAATTAAGGACGGTACGTTGTCCTTGTAACGGGGATCCAGCAGCGTGGCCACCCAGTAATCAGCACAAGTTAGAATGTGGGCAACTCGGTGGTCGTTGTGGAGACACTGCAGCATGTAATCGCTCATGTGTGCCAGGCTGCCCAGAGGGAACGAAAGGCTGTCCTCTGTGGGAGGTGTATCGTCCGTGTCCTCTGTATCCCCCCAGCCACGCACCAGTGATGGCCATGAGCTGGCCTGGGTGCCACCCTGCTGTGAACATGGTTCCATCTCCTCCTCCAGCTCCTCCTCCTCCTCATCCTCCTCACCTTCCAGAACTGTGCCCCTGCTGGACAATTGTGTCCCTGGCGTTTGTGTGTGCAGGAACCCACCCTCGGAGCCCCTTGCGAATGACTGCCCTGAAAGCCTTGGAAATGTTACCTCTTCATCCTCCTCCTCCTCCTCATCCTGTGCCACATCCTCTTCCATCATCGCCCGAATTGTTTTTTCAAGGAGGCATAGAAGTGGGATAGTTAAGCTGAGAACGGCGTCATTGCCACTGGCCATGTTGGTGGAGTACTCAAAACAGCGCAACAAGGCACACAGGTCTCGCATGGAGGCCCAGTTATTGGTGGTGAAGTGGTGCTGTTCCGCAGAGCGACTCACGCGTGCGTGCTGCAGCTGAAACTCCACTATGGCCTGCTGCTGCTCGCACAGTCTTTCCAGCATGTGCAAGGTGGAGTTCCACCTTGTGGGCACGTCACATATGAGGCGGTGAGCGGGAAGGCCGAAGTTACGCTGCAGCGCTGCCAGGCGAGCAGCAGCAGGGTGAGAACGCCGAAAGTGCGCACAAACGGCCCGCACTTTCTGCAGCAGCTCTGACATATCGGGGTAGTTTTTAAGGAACCTCTGCACCACCAAATTCAGCACATGCGCCAGGCAAGGGATGTGCGTCAAACCGGCTAGGCCCAGAGCTGCTATGAGATTTCGCCCGTTATCGCACACCACCAGGCCGGGCTTGAGGCTCGCTGGCAGCAACCACTCATTTGTCTGCTGTTCCATGCTCCTCCACAACTCCTGCGCGGTGTGTGGTTTGTCCCCCAAACAGGCAAGTTGTAAAACTGCCTGCTGTCGTTTACCCCTGGCCGTGCTGAAGTTGGTGGTGAAGGTGTTACGCTGTCCGGATGAGGAGGCGGTAGAGGATGAGGAAGCGGAGTAGGAGGAGTTAGGAACAGGAGGCAAACTGAAGCGCCCTGCAATCCTCGGTGGTGGAAGGACATGCGCCAAATTGCTATCCGCCTCAGGCCCATCCGCCACTGCATTTACCCAGTGTGCCGTTAGGGAGATATAACGCCCCCGGACCGTGCTTACTGGTCCACGTATCGGTAGTTAGGTGGACCTTGGCACAGATGGCGTTGCGCAGTGCACACCTGATTTTTTCCCCCACTTGGTTGTGCAGGGAAGGGATGGCTTGCCTGGAAAAGTAGTGGCGGCTGGGCACGACATACTGTGGGACAGCCACCGACATAAGGTTTTTAAAACTGCGTCTCCACCAGACGGAATGACAGCATTTCAAAGGCCAATAATTTTGAAATGCTGGCATTCAGGGCCAGGGATCGCGGGTGGGTAGGGGGGTACTTCCTCTTCCTCTCAAGTGTTTGGGTGATGGAAAGCTGAACGCTTCCACGGGACATTGTGGAGATGGTTGTTGGTGACCCAGGTGGTGGTGTTTCTGACAGATTGTCTGTTTGCGGGGTGGCAGGTGCCGGTATCACTACAGATGTGGCTGGAGCGGCCGAGACTGCAGCAGAAGAGGAAGCAAGATGAGCCAGAGACGTTTCTTGGTTTTGAAGGTGTGTACTCCACTGCAGCTCGTGCTTTGCACTTAGATGCCTGATCATGCAGGTTGTGCTCAGGTTGAGAAGGTTTATGCCTCGCTTCAAGCTCTGATTGCACAGGGTGCAAACCACTCGTGTCCTGTCATCAGCACATTTTCTAAAGAACTTCCACGCTAGAGAACTCCTTTGAGCTGACTTTGGTGCGCTCGTTCCCTTGCTGCGTTGGGCAGTAGCGGGCGTAGTGTCTAGGGCACGGCCGCTCCGCTTCTGCACCCTGCTCCCTCTTCTGCTGTGCTGGTGGCTCTGTGCGACCACCGCCTCTTCCTCCAAACTACTCAGGTCACCTGCATGACGTTCATTCCATGTGGGGTCGAGGACCTCATCGTCCTCCACATCATCTTCCACCCAGTCTTCACCCCTGCCCTCCTTGTCGGTCTCCACAATGCTGAACGCCGCAGCAGTTGGCACCTGCGTTTCGTCATCATCGGAGACGTGCTGCGATGATCCTTGCATGTACTCATCTTGAGAAATAAGTGGTTGGGCATCGCTGCACTCAATCTCTGTCATGGTCTTACCTTCTTGCTGTTCTCCTTCGTTTGACATGTGCTGGCGGCCATCTTGGTTTCTGGGTTTCTTGTAGCCTCCCACCCTGCGGCTCCTCCTTCCCACTGGGAGGAGCTGGATGCCTAGCTCATATATATAGGAGGTCTGTGGCTTCAGTTCCCTGCTTGGTCCTCCTGTGTTCACATGCTTCTAAGACTGCTGCTGCTTCTGGTTCCTGATCCTGGCTTCGTCTGACTACCCTGCTGGTTCCTGATCCTGGCTTCGTCTGACTACCCTGCTGGTTCCTGATCCCGGCTTCGTCTGACTACCCTCCTGGTTCCTGACCCCTGGCTTCGCAAAGACTCTGCATCGGTTTCGCCATCCGTTTGGACTTTTGCTTTATAGCTTGTTTTTCAATAAAGCTTTCTTATTTTCACTTATCTGTTGTTGTACGTCTGGTTCATGGTTCCGTGACAATCTCTTCCACTTCTGGGGCAGGGCTAGGTGGATGGCCCTGGGAAACCCTGCTGACAGAGTCATCAAAAAGAAGAAGAGACTGCTGTATGGCTTGGGGCTCAGACTGCTTGCCTGATTTGCAAGGGGGTGAGGTGAAAGACGGTTGGACATCGGCTGCAGGTGCCAACTGTGACCTTTCTGCAGTAGACTGGGTGGGAGACAATGTGAAGGAACTGGAGGCACTGTCAGCAGCAAACCAATCTACTATCGCCTCCACTTGTTCTGGCCTCATCACTTCTAGGGGCGTATGATGCCCTACCAAATACTGATGCAGGTTCTGTCGCCTACTCACACTTGAGGAAGGTGTTTCACTTGTGCGTGTAGCTGGCACAGATCGACCACGTCCTCTCCTTGCAACAGGAGCTCTACCAGCAGCACCACGACCCAGGCCACGGCCCTTATTTGACGGTCTCCTCATATTTCTGTAATTTAAGATCTTGCCCTAGAAAGGTTTTTATTGAATAGCGGAATAGGAAATATGATCCAAAAAAGTGTATGTATCTCACACGTACAAAACCACACTAGGCCCCAATTACTATTGTTTCTACCCCTAAAAGGATGGATGAGGAGTAGGAGGAGTATGGAACAGACAGCACCCTCAAATCTTCAGAAGTATGAGATGAACCTCAAAAACTTGGAAAGGTGGATCTCACACGTACCGACACAGACTATCCCGCAATTCAATTGATCCTCAAAGGTTTTTATTGAATAGCGGAATAGAAAATATGATCAAAAAAAGTGTATGTATCTCGCACGTACACCACCACACTAGGCCCCAATTACTATTGTTTGTACCCCTAAAAGGATGGTTGAGGAGTAGGAGGAGGAGTATGGAACAGGCAGCACCCTCAAATCTTCAGAAGTATGAGATGAACCCCAAAAACTTGGAAAGGTGGATCTCACACGTACCGACACAGACTATCACGCAATTTAATTGATCCCCAAAGGTTTTAATTGAATAGCGGAATAGAAAATATGATCAAAAAGAAAGTGTATGTATCTCACACGTACACCACCACACTAGGCCCCAATTACTATTGTTTGTACCCCTAAAAGGATGGTTGAGCAGTAGGAGGAGGAGTATGGAACAGGCAGCACCCTCAAATCTTCAGAAGTATGAGATTGTGTTCACTGTACCCCACAAAGATTGTGTTCACTGCACCCCACAAAGATTGTGTTCACTGCACCTCAAAAAGGATTTTGTTCACTGCACCCCACAAAGATTGTGTTCACTGCACCCTAAAAGGATTTTGTTCACTGCACCCCAAAAAGATTGTGTTCACTGTACCCCCCAAAGATTGTGTTCACTGCACCCCACAAAGATTCTGTTCCCTGTACCCCACAAAGATTGTGTTCACTGCACCCCACAAAGGATTTTGTTCACTGCACCCCAAAAAGATTGTGTTCACTGCACCCCAAAAAGGATGTTGTTCACTGCACCCCAAAAAGGATTTTGTTCACTGCACCCCAAAAAGATTGTGTTCACTGCACCCCACAAAGATTGTGTTCACTGCACCCCACAAAGGATTTTGTTCACTGCACCCAAAAAGATTGTGTTCACTGTACCCCCCAAAGATTGTGTTCACTGCACCCCACAAAGGATTTTGTTCACTGAACCCCAAAAAGATTGTGTTCACTGTACCCCCCAAAGATTGTGTTCACTGCACCCCACAAAGATTCTGTTCACTGTACCCCACAAAGATTGTGTTCACTGCACCTCACAAAGGATTTTGTTCACTGCACCCCAAAAAGATTGTGTTCACTGCACCCCAAAAAGGATGTTGTTCACTGCACCCCAAAAAGGATGTTGTTCACTGCACCCCAAAAAGATTGTGTTCACTGCACCCCACAAAGATTGTGTTCACTGCACCCCACAAAGGATTTTGTTCACTGCACCCCAAAAAGATTGTGTTCACTGTACCCCCCAAAGATTGTGTTCACTGCACCCCACAAAGATTTTGTTCACTGCACCCAAAAAGATTGTGTTCACTGTACCCCCCAAAGATTGTGTTCACTGCACCCCACAAAGATTCTGTTCACTGTACCCCACAAAGATTGTGTTCACTGCACCCCACAAAGGATTTTGTTCACTGCACCCCAAAAAGATTGTGTTCACTGCACCCCACAAAGGATTTTGTTCACTGCACCCCAAAAAGATTGTGTTCACTGCACCCCAAAAAGGATTTTGTTCACTGCACCCCAAAAAGGATGTTGTTCACTGCACCCCAAAAAGGATTTTGTTCACTCCACCCCAAAAAGATTGTGTTCACTGCACCCCACAAAGATTGTGTTCACTGCACCCCAAAAAGGATTTTGTTCACTGCACCCCAAAAAGATTGTGTTCACTGCACCCCACAAAGATTGTGTTCACTGCACCCCAAAAAGGATGTTGTTCACTGCACCCCAAAAAGATTGTGTTCACTGCACCCCACAAAGATTGTGTTCACTGCACCCCACAAAGGATTGTGTTCACTGCACCCCAAAAAGATTGTGTTCACTGCACCCCAAAAAGGATGTTGTTCACTGCACCCCAAAAAGGATTTTGTTCACTGCACCCCAAAAAGATTTTGTTCACTGCACCCCAAAAAGGACGTTGTTCACTGCAGCCCAAAAAGATTGTGTTCACTGCAGCTCACACACAGAAAAATGGATGTGGATCACTGACACCTGCCTATCTCCTATCCCACACCACACAGCAATATCGATTGTAGTTTGTAGAACACACTTTCCCTAAAATTCAGCAGCAGCCTCTCCCTAACAGGATTGAGAAGAGATCGTAGATCAGGATTGAGTGCAGACCCCACCCCCCACACAGCAATATCGATTGTACTTTGTAGAAGACACTGACCCTATAATTCAGCAGACTCTATCCCTAAAATGCCTACAACTCGCCCTGCCTAAACACTCCGACCTGTCCCTCAATTCTATCCGGACACAAATGTTTTTTTCCTGCCTGTCTTTCCCTAATCAGCAGCCAGCACGTTGATGTGTGCTCTGTCCCTGATCTAAGCAGCAGAATGAAGACGCTGCGGCTGCCTGGAACTTATAAAGACTTGGTCACATGCTTCAGACGGCCAATCACAGCTACTGAGACATTTGCAGGCATGGCTGGGATGGCTTAAGGCACACCAGTTAAACGATTGTTGATTGGCTGTTGAAAGCCCGCCATGAAAAGAGCGCCAAAGCATGCAAAACCCGGAAATAAAACGACCGAACACGGATTTTTACCCGAACATACAGTAAAGTGTCCGTGTCCGTGTTCGGGTACAAAAAATCCAATTATTCGGTATGAACACGAATAATACAGTCCGTGTTCGCTCAACACTACTGAGGGGTCATTGGCAGCATTTAAGCATTACAAAGAGTGTAATAAGAAATGTAAAGGCGAAATCAAGGCGGCTAAAATAGAACACGAGAGACATATAGCGGAAGAGAGTAAAAAGAACCCCAAGAAATTCTTTAAGTATATAAACAGTAAGAAAGCGAGGCCAGAACACATTGGCCCCATAAAAGACGACAAAGGAAATATGGCCACAGAGGACAGAGAAAAGGCGGAAGTGTTAAATAATTTATTCTCTTCAGTCTTCACAAAAGAATCGGGGGGCTACACTAACCCAGCTTGTAAGGCCAAAGTAAACAACACACCTCAGGAAGTGCCGCCATGGCTAACAGAAGATAGACTTAGAACTAAAAATAGAGAAATTTAACATAAATAAATCACCGGGAGCGGATGGCTTGCACCCGAGGGTTCTTAAAGAGCTCAGCCAGGTGATTGCCAGACAATTATTCTTGATCTTTAAGGATAGTTTACAGACGGGTATGGTGCCAGCTGATTGGAAAAAAGCCAACGTGGTACCAATATTCAAAAAGGAGCTGAGATATATCCCGGGTAACTATAGGCCGGTCAGCCTAACATCTGTAGTCTGTAAGATTTTGGAGGGGATGTTAAGGGACCACATACAAGACTTTAGTAATGAAAACGGTATTTTTAGTAATAATCAGCATGGATTCATGAAAAATTGTTCTTGCCAAACCAATCTATTAACCTTCTACGATGAAGTGAGCTGCCACCTGAATAAAGGAAGGTCTGTGGGTGTGGTGTATCTGGATAAAGGAAGGTCTGTGGATGTGGTGTATCTGGATGAAGGAAGGTCTGTGGATGTGGTGTATCTGGATAAGGAAGGCCTGTGGATGTGGGGTATCTGGACTTTGCAAAGGCCTTTGACACCGTTCCCCACAAACGCTTACTGTACAAACTAAGGAAGGTAGGTATGGACCATAAGGTGAGTACCTGGATAGAGAACTGGCTCCAGGGGAGAGTACAGAGGGTGGTGATTAATGGGGAGTACTCGGATTGGGCGGGTGTGGAAAGTGGGGTCCCCCAGGGTTCTGTCCTGGGACCAATCCTGTTTAATTTATTCATAAATGATCTAGAGGAGGGGATATCTAGTACAATCTCAGTATTTGCGGATGATACTAAACTAAGCATGCCAATATCTTCTATGCAGGATGTGGAAACCTTACAAGCAGACCTGAACAAAATAACGGGGTGGGCAACTACATGGCAGATGAGGTTTAATGTTGAAAAATGTAAAGTAATGCACCTGGGGGCCAGAAACCAGAAAGCAAGCTACTCACTAGGGGGGGAACCTCTGGGTGAGTCTAGGATGGAAGAGGACTTGGGGGTACTGGTAGACAACAGGCTTGGCAGTGGCATGCAATGCCAAGCCGCCGCAAGCAAAGCCAACAGAATACTGGGATGTATAAAAAAGGGGATTCACTCCAGAAATAAAGAGATTATTCTTCCACTCTACAAGACTCTGGTCCGGCCACATCTGGAGTATGCTGTCCAGTTCTGGGCACCGGTCCTCAGGAAGGATGTGCTGGAACTGGAGAGAGTCCAGAGAAGGGCAACAAAAATAATTAGGGGAATGGAGGACATCAGCTATGAGGAAAGACTACAAGCACTGAACCTATTCTCTCTGGAGAAGAGACGATTGAGGGGGGATATGATATCAATGTACAAATACTGTACTGGTGACCCTAACATAAGGAACAAACTATTCAGAGTAAGGGAATACAATAAGACACGTGGCCACTCACTAAAACTAGAGGAAAGGCTGCTTAACCACTTAAGCCCCGGAGGATTTGGCTGCTAAACGACCAGAGGGTATTTTGCGATTCGGCACTGCGTGACTTTAACGGACAATTGCGCGGTCGTGCGACGCTGTACCTAAACAAATTTGGCGTCCTTTTTTTCCCACAAACAGAGCTTTCTTTTGGTGGTATTTGATCACCTGTGCGATTTTTTGATCACGCGCTATAAACAAAAAAAGAGCGTAAATTTTGCAAAAATAGCAATATTTTTCCCTTTTTTTTATATGAAATTCCCCCCAAAAAAAATGTAAAAATCAAAATTTTTTAATATTTTCGGCCAATTTGTTTTATGCTACCTATGTTTGGTAAAAAAAATCGCCAAAAGCGTATTTTGATTGGTTTGCGCAAAAGTTATTGCGTTTACTAACAAAGGGAAAGATTTTTGTCATTTTTGTTGTTTTTTTTTTTAACGCGTAATGGCGGCGATCTGCGATTTTTTTTGCGGGACTGCGACATTGCGGCGGACAGATCGGACCCTTGACTGACATTTTTGACACTTTTGGGGTTACCAGTGACATTTCTACAGTAATCAGTGCTATATATATGCACTGTTACTGTAAAAATACACTGGTAGTGAAGGGGTTAACTTTATTTGAGAGGGAGGGGCTGTGTGTGTCCCTAGGGGCGTGATTCTAACTGTGATTGGCTGTGGCTTCAACTGTATGCAGAGTGATCAATGGATCTACATAGTAGATCCATGTGATCATCTCTCATACAGAGAGGAGAATGACAGGCAGCTTGTTTACACAAGCTGCCTGACTTTCTCCCTCTCCCCCACCGATCGCAGAGTGGCCGGCGGCGATCGGGTCCGCCGGTCACACGCGCGGGGGGTCCGTGACCACGCGGGAGCGGGAGCGCGCCTCCGGCGGCGCGCGCTCGCTCCCTAAACCCTCACAGGCGATCGACGTAGACCTACGTCACTTTGCCTGTGAGGGGCTGACCGCCGCCGTAGATAGTCGTGCGGCGGTCGGCAAGTGGTTAACCTTAAAATACGTAAGGGGTTCTTCACTGTCAGAGCGGTAAGGATGTGGAATTCTCTTCCGCAAACAGTCGTATCAGCAGGGAGCATCGATAGTTTCAAAAAACTTAAAGACCACAACATACAGGGGTATACAATGTATAACATACAGGGGTATACAATGTACAACATACAGGGGGTATACAATGTACAACATACAGGGGTATACAATGTACAACATACAGGGGGTATACAATGTACAACATACAGGGGTATACAATGTACAACATACAGGGGTATACAATGTACAACATACAGAGGTATACAATGTACAACATACAGGGGTATACAATGTACAACATACAGGGGGTATACAATAAACAACATACAGGGGGTATACAATGTACAACATACAGGGGTATATAATGTACAACATACAGGGGTATACAATGTACAACATACAGGGGTATACAATGTACAACATACAGGGGTATACAATGTACAACATACAGGGGGTATACAATGTACAACATACAGGGGGTATACAATGTACAACATACAGGGGTATATAATGTACAACATACAGGGGTATACAATGTACAACATACAGGGGTATATAATGTACAACATACAGGGGGTATACAATAAACAACATACAGGGGGTATACAATGTACAACATACAGGGGTATATAATGTACAACATACAGGGGGTATACAATGTACAACATACAGGGGTATACAATGTACGGTTAACAGCAAACACACACACACATCATAGGTTGAACTGGATGGACTGATGTCTTTTTTTCAACCTCACTAACTATGTAACGGCTCAGTCACAGTCCAGACCTAAATCACATTGAGAATCTGTGGCAAGACTTGAAAATCGCTGTTCACAGACGCTCTCCATCCAATCTGACAGAGATGAGATATTCTGCAAAGAAGAATGGGCAGAAATGTCCTCTCTAGATGTGCAAAGCTGGTAGAGACATCCCCAAAAAGACTCCCAGCTGTAATTGGGGGGAAAGGCGCATCTACAAAGTATTGACTCCGGGGGGTGAATACAAATGCAGCCACACTTTTCACAGATTTATTTGTATCATTTATCATTTTCCTTCCACTTCACAATTATGGCCACTTTGTGTCGGTCTATCACATAAAATCCCAATAAAATACATTTACATTTCTGGGTGTAACATGAGAAAATGTGGGAAATTTCAAGGGGTGTGAATACTTTTTCAAGGCACTGTATAGTCTATTATGAAGTGCATGGTGGATCCTAAGGCTCCAACACAGAAGATACTTCATCTGCTCGTGTATGGTTTGCCAAAATGGGTGTCTGAGACGAAGGTATAAAGGGTATACAGGAAGATGATAGCTCAATGGGTAAGAAAGAATATTTGTTACTGTAAGTGTAAAACTGTTATATCCAATTAATTTTATATTTTCCATCACTCACCGGTCACATTCAGGATCTGCTCTCTTTCCTCCCGGTGATCTGTAGCGGGGTGGAAGGTTCTACAGATATATGTCACTCCGTCATCTTCTCTTATATTCGGTTTCATGATCAGAGCACTTACATAGCTGTAGGATTTATCTTCATGCTCATCTTCCTTTACATTGTGCGAATATTTCTCCCTGTGAATGGTGTCACTCCCAGGATTCCATGTTACCAGTTCAGTCTCTCGGAGGTTCTGGTCTCTCCTCAGCCAGGTGATGGATAAAGCTCGCGGTTTAAACCCATTGATTGGACAGGCAAGAGTCAGCTGCTCCTCATGGGTGACACGGTCCGGACTCATGATGGACAATAATTTGGGAGATACTAAAGAAGGAAATGAATAAAATGTTATGATGGAATTTATTCTGTAAAAATATAAAGCAACAACGTTACTGGTGTGGTGACCTCTCTGATTGTCGGGGAGTTTAACCTCTAACATCCCTCTGAACACCTTCACACACACAGGGGTCCTTGTAAATGTGGAGTAAAGAAAACCGATCTCCAACGCCCCCAGCAACCAATCACACAAAGCTTCATTCTTAAAGCAGAACTTCACAGAAAAGGGGAGGGTCTGCTTGTCTGCCTCCTCCCCTTCCCCTTTAACATGTGGCATTTATTATTTTGGGGGGAAGAAGGGACATGGTTTTGACAGGTATCCACTCCCACTTCTCTAGGTGATCAGAGCCAAAGTTCACCCCCACTTTGCCTACAGCCTTCGGGGGCAAGTTCCAGGTCCCAGAAGACTTCGGGACCATTCACAGGTTCAGCGCGACTCACCCATGTGCAGAGGGATGCCAGTGCTATGGACCCGAAGCCTGGTGAAGAACCTGCTCAGGTAAGGACAGAATAACATTACTTTAGGAAACCAATTGAAATGATGGACTGACAATGCACCCAAATGTGCACAAAAAATGGACACAACACATTGCAACTTCATGCATTAATGCGAGGTGCAGCACACAGCAATGCAGGTTAGTTGTCCTCAGGATGAACGTCACCACAACACATTGTTACATAGTTACAGAGTTAGTCAGGTTGAAAAAAGACAGAAGTCCATCTGGCTCAACCAATAAAAAACAAAAAACAGTAAAGAAAACCCAACCATACAATCCCATATACACAATCCTATACCCACCCCAACCATACAATCCCATATACACAATCCTATACCCCCCAACCATACAATCCCATATACACAATCCTATACCCTCCCCAACCATACAATCCCATATACACAATCCTATACCCACCCCAACCATACAATCCCATATACACAATCCTATACCCTCCCCAACCATCCCATCCCATATACACAATCCTATACCCTCCCCAACCATACAATCCCATATACACAATCCTATACCCTCCCCAACCATACCATCCCATATACACAATCCTATACCCACCCCAACCATACAATCCCCTATACACAATCCTATACCCACCCCAACCATACAATCCCATATACACAATCCTATACCCGCCCCAACCATACAATCCCATATACACAATCCTATACCCTCCCCAACCATACAATCCCATATACACAATCCTATACCCTCCCCAACCATACAATCCCATATACACAATCCTATACCCTCCCCAACCATACAATCCCATATACACAATCCTATACCCTCCCCAACCATACAATCCCATATACACAATCCTATACCCTCCCCAACCATACAATCCCATATACACAATCCTATACCCGCCCCAACCATACAATCCCATATACACAATCCTATACCCTCCCTAACCATACAATCCCATATACACAATCCTATACCCTCCCCAACCATACAATCCCATATACACAAATCTATACCCTCCCCAACCATACAATCCTATATACACAATCCTATACCCTGCCCAATCATACAATCCCATATACACAATCCTATACCCGCCCCAACCATACAATCCCATATACACAATCCTATACCCTCCCCAACCATACAATCCCATATACACAATCCTATACCCTCCCCAACCATACAATCCTATATACACAATCCTATACCCGCCCCAACCATACAATCCCATATACACAATCCTATACCCTCCCCAACCATACAATCCCATATACACAATCCTATACACACACTCCTATATACACACTCCTATATACACACTCCCATATACACACTCCTATATACACACTCCTATATACACACTCCTATATATACACTTCTATATACACACTCCCATATACACACTCCTATATATACACTCCTATATACACACTCCTATATATACACTTCTATATACACACTCCCATATACACACTCCTATATATACACTCCTATATACACACTCCTATATATACACTTCTATATACACACTCCCATATACACACTCCTATATACACACTCCTATATACACACTCCTATATATACACTCCCATATACACACTCCCATATACACACTCCCATATACACACTCCCATATACACACTCCTATATACACACTCCTATATACACACTCCCATATACACACTCCTATATACACACTCCTATATACACGATCCTATATACACACTCCTATATACACACTCCTATATACACACTCCTATATACACACTCCCATATACACACTCCCATATATACACACACTCCCATATACACACTCCTATATACACACTCCCATATACACGATCCTATATACACACTCCTATATACACACTCCTATATACACACTCCTATATACACACTCCCATATACACACTCCCATATATACACTTCTATATACACACTCCTATATACACACTCCTATATACACACTCCTATATACACACTCCTATACCCGCAGTTGATCCAGAGGAAGGTAAAAAACCCCAGCAAAGCATTATCCAAATTACTACAGCAGGGGAAAAAATTCCTTCCTGATCCTCCGAGAGGCAATCAGATATTCTCTGGATCAACTTTACCTATAAATATTGGTAACTATTTATATTATGTACATGAAAAGAAAAAGTGCGCTGATTGGGTGTAGGGAAGCTGCTACCTTAGAATAATAAATGGTGTAATGTGTAAATAGGAATCAGGTGCGCTAACCAAATGACAAATAAATCAATCATATGCGTCAAAACATAAATGGTAAGGTATGTGATCAAACAATCAATAAATACCGGTGTTAGGTATGAAATGCACAATGAAAAAACATATGTGAATCAATATAATTGAACAATCAAAACATTGTAAAAAGCACCAGTGAATATCGGGCAATAATGTCCATCCAAATAAGGTGTCAAAAAACAGTCCCGATGGAATGTGCACAGTGAATAAAAAGTCCAAATCCAAAACTTCCAGTGAAGAAACAATAAAACTAAGAATGTGTAGACCACGTGAATGAAAGTTCAGCGTCCCACCACCAGCTTTACTTCTTACCAAAAGGTTGGAATATAAGGGCGTGTAGAAAAAACTCTGCTCCAGAGATCATGCAGTAAAGGAGAAAGCCCCAAACGGATAAAGCTCCCAATGTTTCCCAAAAGGAGTGGCTGGCTTCTTATTGGAAAAATGACTAACTTGGGCCGTGGGTAATCTTATGATCCTGTCCTACATAGGATCAGTGTAGAATGGATCTCTGGTAAGTTCTCATGTATCTTGTCCTCAATATGTATGAGAACAGAAAAAAGGGGACCGCCAATGGTGCATTATCATTTAAACATTTATTGAAAGCAAAAGAAATGCACTTACAATTGTGTGGATAATACACGGTATAGTCTCCCTCTGAGATGAAGCAGATGACGGCGGCTGCCTGCAGTGCGGACCGCCGTATAGATGTGTTCGTGATGACGCGGTGCCTCCTCTTTGACGCGTTTCCCCCGATTGGGCATCCACTGAGATAGGATGCTATGGGAGGATCTACTAATGTAACTGTCTTAAGAAGATCTTTAGGCCTTTCAACTTTTCTCGAGAATTAATTTAGATTTTTGCAGGCAAAGCATCTGTCTGAGAAGCTGTGTCCGTAATACCTTTCTTTCTGGAGAACAATAGTCATCAATCGGGTGAATCTCCTATTCCTTTCTCCCAAGTTGTCTGGTTGCAGCAGATGTGATATATGGTGATTAGGTTTGGCTTACTCAGTGGTACAACAAACTCGTGTTTGGTTGGTGCACTTCACAAGACCCATAAACACCTGGGAGCAGGAGTGGGCAGACATAAGCAAAAGCCCGGGAAAGAGCAGGGGAAGTGCACCAACCAAACACGAGTACAGAAAGCTGTGCTGTGCCAAGCCATGCAGTTCTAACTGTGCCCAAAGAGAGAGTCCAGTTGGACCGTTGGGCGCTGGGACCAGGAGGCTGAACTGGAAAGTGAATGTAGCAACACCAGTGACCCAGGACATCTGCACCCAGAATCGCTGTGAGAGTCACCATCGCATAGGCTGCCAGTTTGTTGTACCACTGAGTAAGCCAAACATAATCACCATATATCACATCTGCTGCAACCAGACAACTTGGGAGAAAGGAATAGGAGATTCACCCGATTGATGACTATTGTTCTCCAGAAAGAAAGGTATTACGGACACAGCTTCTCAGACAGATGCTTTGCCTGCAAAAATCTAAATTAATTCTCGAGAAAAGTTGAAAGGCCTAAAGATCTTCTTAAGACAGTTACATTAGTAGATCCTCCCATAGCATCCTATCTCAGTGGATGCCCAATCGGGGGAAACGCGTCAAAGAGGAGGCACCGCGTCATCACGAACACATCTATACGGCGGTCCGCACTGCAGGCAGCCGCCGTCATCTGCTTCATCTCAGAGGGAGACTATACCGTGTATTATCCACACAATTGTAAGTGCATTTCTTTTGCTTTCAATAAATGTTTAAATGATAATGCACCATTGGCGGTCCCCTTTTTTCTGTTCTCATACATATTGAGGACAAGATACATGAGAACTTACCAGAGATCCATTCTACACTGATCCTATGTAGGACAGGATCATAAGATTACCCACGGCCCAAGTTAGTCATTTTTCCAATAAGAAGCCAGCCACTCCTTTTGGGAAACATTGGGAGCTTTATCCGTTTGGGGCTTTCTCCTTTACTGCATGATCTCTGGAGCAGAGTTTTTTCTACACGCCCTTATATTCCAACCTTTTGGTAAGAAGTAAAGCTGGTGGTGGGACGCTGAACTTTCATTCACGTGGTCTACACATTCTTAGTTTTATTGTTTCTTCACTGGAAGTTTTGGATTTGGACTTTTTATTCACTGTGCACATTCCATCGGGACTGTTTTTTGACACCTTATTTGGATGGACATTATTGCCCGATATTCACTGGTGCTTTTTACAATGTTTTGATTGTTCAATTATATTGATTCACATATGTTTTTTCATTGTGCATTTCATACCTAACACCGGTATTTATTGATTGTTTGATCACATACCTTACCATTTATGTTTTGACGCATATGATTGATTTAGTTGTCATTTGGTTAGCGCACCTGATTCCTATTTACACATTATATAATGTACACCCAGGAAAGAATCCAGGACTTTCTTATAGCAATCTACTGAGCTGACAAGAACCACCTCTGTAGGGAGTCTATTCCACATTTTCACAGCTCTTACTGTGAAGAAACCTTTCCGTATTTGGAGACGAAATCTGTTTTCCTCTAGACGTAAAGAGTGCCCCCTTGTCCTCTGTGATGACCTTAAAGGGAAACTCCAGTCAAAATTGAAATTTTTCCTAGTAATAGTATGTTAAATATCTTTGTGACGGTACTCACCATCAGTGGGAGTGAAAGACAGATACTTAACGGATAGAGATGGCCTTGTGGTTCGCCCGGCGGTCGGTTTGCAGCAAACTTTGCTCATTCGCTGTCCGCCGATCATGTGAACATATGGCGATGTTTGCGGCCGCCATATTCTTTTACATTGAGGAGAACTTTGACCCATGACACATCCATCAGGTGGTAGAGGACAGCCAATTGAGACATTTGAGCACATGGACATACCCCCTACCTTATAAATAGACCTGACCTGGTGGCCATTTTACAAACTGTATGGCTGAATTTGCACCGCACAGACATAGAATGTAATTTTAGGAGCAGTGCACTCCGAATTACATGCGATCTCTGTGATCGCATCAGTGTGAACCGGCACTGAGTGACACAAATCGCTCGGTAATAGGTCCACAAAAGTCCTTTCAAGGACTGGTATTTGGTATAGGTGTACTATTATTTGGTGTGCAGTGCACTATATAGGGGTGTAATACACTTATAATATACTTTCTAATATAGAAAGCATATTATAGTGGATTTGTATTGTGCACTGTGCAGCATTGTGACTGGTGTGTTGAGCATTGCTGCAGCAACACTACCACTACAAAGAGTGACAAAAGCACTTTTAAAGTATTATAACTGGTGTGATAGACCAGTGGCCCCCCAAAACGATAGATTGAAGCGGGGTGTTATATACCTTCTTCCACATATACTGCGCTTCTCTAGAGACTTTTGTCACAGGGTCATTTAAAAAATGACAGGCAGAAGAAGAGGCAGGCCCTTACACAGGGGCGGTAGGGGTAGGGCAGTAGCACCAGGCCGGAGCCAAAGTGGGAAGTTGCAGAAGGTTCGTTTGATTATGTCAAAGGATGCACCAGACTTGGTTGAGTGGCTCACTCAGCCTTCCTCTTCTGTGTCCTCATCATTCTCTATCTGCACCCTCTTCACTCTCTGCTGTGTGCACCCCAAAGACATCACCAACACCACCACCACAACTGGATTTTTGACTTACCGTAAAATCCTTTTCTCTTAAGTTCATTGACGGACACAGTTCTCTCTGATTCATATCAGTAGGTTTATACTGCCCCCTACAGGAGTAGGACACTAGGCAGGAAAAAGTTCTGGCTACGCCTATGGGCAGTCCCGGAGGAGACACCCTCTCTCTTCCTGCATAGGATGTCAGTTTTGTATCAAAGCAGTGTCAGAAAGTAACACCAACCCAACTCAATATAGAGGGGCGGGTACTGCGTCCGTCAATGAACTTAAGAGAAAAGGATTTTACGGTAAGGCAAAAATACAGTTTTCTCTATCATTCATTGACGGACGCAGTTCTCTCTGATTCATATCAGTAGGGACGTCCCAAAGCAGTGCCATAAAAGGGATGGGAACAGCAGAAAATAACAAGTCCCCAAGGCCAAACATAGCCAACCAGGCAACATAGCACTCATCAGAACAAAAGATGAGGCCCACCTGAAAACAATCAGTAAACACCCTCAAGGAAGGCCAAAAGCCCTCCAAACAGCAGCCAGCCAAAAAACCTTGCAGCCGAAAAGAGGCATCTGCAGATGTCAGCACATCCACCTCATAAAACATAGGAAAGGTGTGAACAAACGACCAGGTAGTCGTCTTACAACCTGAAGCACAGATGCCTGTATGGCAAAAAAGCCCAGGAAGCACTAGGCGCCCAAGTAGAAAGCGCCGAAACAGGGAAAGGTAGGACCTGACCCATAAATGAAGAAGCCTGCACCACCTACTGTCCAATTCACCTGGAAATAGTCACAGCAGACACAGGCAGCCCTGTCCTTGGGCCATCCGTGAGCACAGAGAGCGAACCGGACTACGGGAAGACTCAGTATTCGCCAAGTACCCCTCGAGTGCCCGAACTCCATACAGAGTATGCAGCGCACATTACGTAGGATGAGGGAGCTCAGGACACAAGATGGCAACACAATGGCCCCGTGCAAGTGAACACTAGAAACCACCTTTGGAGAGAAGGACGGATCCGGACGAAGTACCACCTGGCCCCATGAACCAACAGATAGGGAGAATGACAGGACAATGTCACCAGTGCCGACACCCCATGTGCAGAGTGACAGCAACCAAGGCAACCTTCTGCAATAAGGTAAGCAGGGGATACCCACGATACTCGCAAAGGAGGGTCTGGAAGAACCGACTGCACCAACCAAGGTCCCCAGTTGGCGACGGAGGTCGCACCGGAAGAACCAAGTGGCGAACCCCCTGGAAAAAGTTACGCACCAGGGAACAGGCGGCCAACGGCCTGTGGAATAAAAATGATCAAAGCCGAAACCTGAACCTTGACAGTAGTTAAGCCCAACTTTTGATCAACCCCCCCACATTGAAGGAAGCCAAGATCCAGCCACTGAGCAAGAGCGAGGGGGAGCCCAAGAAGACTCAAACTACGCAATACGCGACTTTCTCATATAATGAAAAAATCATCATAGAAGACGCTTTCAACATAGCTTGACTATCTGATATAGACTTAGCCGACGCTTCCACCTGCAATCTCCTCATAACCCCCTACTCTCTTTTCTCCGCAATCCATCCTTCTACCCGGTCTGGTCCTCTCGGACCTCCTTCACCGCCTGGACTAGTGCTGGTCTGATACGGGCCCATCAATTCTTCACTCCGCGCACCTTCTACCCATTCCCTACCCTGCGAGAAACTCACAATCTCCCATCTGGGGAAATATTCCGCTACCTACAACTCAAACATTTCTTTACACAAGCTACTCCGGTTAGAGAGAACACCACCACCTTCTCGACATTTGAACGCGCATGCAATACTGACCCTCACAGACGAGGGCTCCTCTCTGACCTCTATGCCCACCTCCTGTCAGCTCAGGAGACCACCCCGCCCACATACACAGCCAAATGGGAACGAGACCTACATATTACGCTTGACGATGAAGACTGGATGAAAATTTGGCAGGCTACCAAATCGGCATCCCCGAATATTGTAGCACTCGAAACCAATTACAAGGTCCTTACCAGATGGTATTTGGTTCCCACTAGGATTTCTAAATATGTACCTCAGTACTCCCCCCGTTGCTTCCGGGGATGCGACTCCCCAGGTACCCACACACATATCTGGTGGGAATGCCCTGTGGTGCGAGCCTTCTGGTCCAAAGTACACGATACCCTGTCTACCATGTTTGGCACCTCTCTTGCCTCTGACCCGGCATCAGCTCTTCTGAATCGCAAGCCACCTAACCTTACACACCGTCAATTCAAACTTTACCTATACGTCACGACGGCGGCAAAGCAAACCATCGCGAAAGCATGGAAAACCCCCACGCTCTGTCATCTGGCTGTGTAACACAGAGTTACCCAAGCCATGCTACATGCTAAAACAGAAGCAATTTTATTGGATAAACTGACCCCCTATGAACGGCTCTGGCGGCCTTGGATTGACCATTCCCTACCACCAGGCCTTGACGACAGCCTTGTACTCACCTGATTGGGAAGTCCTCCTTGCCGACCCTCTTTCCCCACTTGGGCCCCTGGGGGGTTCGAGGCTCCCTCCGGTTACCAGCTGTTACCTCCCCCCCATAACCCTCTCCTACCTACCCTGATTTCATCCCAACCCTGCCTTCCCAGCCCCCTCTCCCCACTCGGCCCCTGGCATATCTCATTAAGTGTTATACCTTTGTTTTGGTTGAGACCCCTTCTATGAGGGGGCCCATCTACGCATTGTGACCTCGGCCACACCTTCAATTTATACGTGCCATTACTGCTTCTCAGTCGGGATGCCAGGTCGATCTCTTATGCGTATCACATTGTTACCTATTCCTTGAATGTTATATACTGTAGTTCTATATTTACTGTGACTTGTTATATCACGGCATGTACCTAAGCTTTCTACTGCATGTTACTGTACCATGTTTCTTTTGCCTTCAATAAAAACCGTTTAAAAGAAAAAAAAAAAAAAAAGACGCTTTCCACGCTTTACGTAGGGTGGGAATCACCGAAGCAGACAACCCCCTGTCCTTTGACACCTGGCTTACAACAGCCAAGCCGGAAAGCCATCGAACGTAAAGCCGGATGGGAGATCGGCCCCGGAGAGAAGAAACCCAAGGATCGTCAGCGGCAAGCCTGACCAGGTCCGCGTACCAAGCTCGGCGAGGCCAATCCGGAGCCATGAGAATGACCAAAATCCCTGCCACCTTGATCCTGCAAAGGATTCGTGGCAGCAACAGGAGAGGAGTAAAGGCAGACAGCAGCTGACACTGACCTCGGGCCCATCCGCGAGCACTCTCGCACAATCATGCCGGCGTCAGCCTTGCACAGACGACCACGCCAAACATCTCAGCATCGAACATGTTGAACCTAGCGAATGTTCTTGCCCATGACAGAACCCATGAGGCCACCATTGCACCTGCCAGAGGGTCCGGGAGCGGGCCACGACTTCTGCACTATCATGTAGATGCAATGCCAACAGGCCCACGTCCGGAGTGTCCCCAAATGAAGGCACAACTGCTGGAACGACTCCGGATGAAGGGACCATTGCCCTGCATCCAGGGCCTGTCGACTGAGGCAAACTGCCTACCAATTGTGTTGTTTCCCCCCTTGAAAGGGAACAGCGGATAGAGCCGGAACAAGGTGATCTGCCCAACGAAGAAACATCACTTCCAAGGCAGCAAGGACACTTCTGGTGCCCCCATGGTGAAGGACACAAGCCACGGTCGCGGTGTAGTCAACTGAAAGTGCACTGGACCGCTGCAGGTGCCCAATCCAGTGAACTAGACAAAGCTGGGTCGCTCTCAGCCCCAGGAAATAAGCGGTAACCTGGATCCTCCAGGGACCATACTCCCGAAGCAGAAAACCTGCCGAGGACTCCTCCCCACCCGGACAAGCTTGCATTCGTGGTGACAATTGTCCAGTAGACGGGGAGGAAGGATTCCAGAGCAAGACTCCCCGGGCACCTGGCCCAGCCGGATCCGCAAGTCCAGAGAGTTTGGATTCCAGCTGCCTTTGAGAAGGAGTGCCTCCTGGGGGATCCCCAGAGGGATTGAGCGAAAGGGACCGTCTTGAAAAACAACACCATCAGTCCCAGAACTCGCATTCAGGTCCAAAGGGAAGACCATGTGCAGAACAGCAACAGTCGACCGCAGTCTAAAGTGCCAAGAGTTTTGACCCCAGAGGGAGAAACAGCCTGATTGAGGATGAGTCCAAAGTCAGATTCAGAAAGTCCAGTCTCATGGAAAGGACTGGGGAAGGTTCAGAACCCACCTGAACTCCACAAGAGTTCCCACGGTGTCGTCAGCACCATAGGGGACTCCAAATGGAGAAGCAGAGCAGCCAGGAAACCAGGGCCGATACACCCGCTGCCGCAACAGCGCCAGGACCGGAGCCAACACCGTTATGAAGACCCTAGCAGCATATGCAAGGCCAAAGGGCAATGCCACAAACTAAGAGATCCTTCCCCACGGCAAAAAAACAGAGAACCCGTAGCTGTCCAGAACATAACGGGACGTGAAGGTAGGGAGCTTGATGTCTATGGAGGCCAGGAAGCCCCCTGATGTAGAGAAGCCACCACCGTGCGAACCAATACCAACTTGAATTTGTGATCTGCACGGAACCAGACCAGTAGGTCCAGCTTGTTGAACCAGAGCCTGAACTGCCCCACAGAGTGCCTGTAAGCGATCCGGAGATAGCCGTACATTTTTAGTTACATAGTAGATGAGGTTGAATAAAGACAATAGTCCATCCAGTTCAACCTGTGTAGGTGTGTGTGGCTGTAATCATCTCACATAGCCCTGAATGTTCTGATCCTTGAGATGTACGTCTAAGAGTCTTTTGAAAGCCACCATACTTCCCGCAGAAACCACCTCTTGTGGAAGAGAATTCCACAATCTTGTAGCCCTCACAGTAAAGAACCCCCCACGTTGCCTGAGGTTAAAACGCTTCTCCTCTAATCGCATTGTATTCCCTCGAGTCCTCGTGCAATCCCTTTGACTGAATAGCTTTTTTTCTAAGCTGAGATCCCCATTGAGATATTTGTAAATTGCTATCATGTCCCCCCTCAGGCGTCTCTTCTCCAGGGAGAATAAATCAAGCGATTGCAGCCGCTCTTCATAATTAAAGTCCTCCAATCCCCTAATTAGTTTAGTTGCCCTTCTCTGGACTCTCTCCAGCTCCAACACATCCCTCCTGAGGACTGGCGACCAGAACTGGACAGAATACTCCAGATGCGGTCGGACCAGAGTTTTATAAAGTGGAAGGATTATAGTCTTATCTCTGGAATACATCCCTTTCTTTATGCATGCTAATATTCTGCTGGCTTTGGCAGCTGCCACTTGACATTGCATGCTGTTGCCTAATCTATCATCCACCAAGACTCCCAGATCTTTCTCCATTTTTGATTCCCCCAAGGGTTCCCCTCCTAACGTGTATTGTGCTTTTATGTTTCCAGTCCCCAAGTGCAAAACCTTACACTTCTCCACATTAAACCTCATTTTCCATGTCGTTGCCCACTCTGTTATTTTGTCCAGGTCATTCTGTAGGATATCTGCTTCATGCTGTGCTGTTATTGCCCTGGCCAATTTCGTGTCATCTGCAAAAACTGATAACGAACTACTGATCCCGTCCTCAATGCTGTTTATGAATAAATTGAACAAGGTTGGTCTCAGGACTGAGCCTTGGGGGACCCCGCTTACTACCTCAGACCAGTCTGAGTATGCGCTGTTTATTGCCACCCTTTGGACACGCCCTTTTAGCCAGTTCCGTATCCAAGAGCAAACCCTGTGGTCGATACCTGCAGACCTTATTTTATAAATTAAGCGCTTGTGGGGAACTGTATCAAACTCCTTGGCGAAATCCAAGTACACCACATCTACATAGGCAGAGGAAGACGGAGAGTCCTAAACGATTTCAGGGACTTAGGCGCTAAGTTGAGGACTAGGACCTCCAAGGTATTATTTTCCGAAATACTACCTGTACCTCGAGCCACACCAGAGAGGCAGCGGGAGATTAGGGAAGTTAACGAGTGGCTGAGGAGCTGGTGTAGTAAGGAGGGTTTTGGGTTCCTGGAGAACTGGGCCGTCTTCTCAGTCGGTCAGCGGCTCTTTGGTAGGGACGGATTGCACCTAAATGGGGTGGGTGCAGCCGTACTGGGTGCGAGGATGGCCAAAAAGTTAGAGGGGCTTTTAAACTAGGGAATGGGGTTGGAGGGTACAGATGTAGAATTAGCCAGTGGAAAGCAAGTTTCAGAGGGCAGAAATGGGGGCATTAGCGGTAGGGTGTTCGGAGCTCCTAAACCCAGGGTGGGTACAGGGAAAAATCAAGAGAGCAGCCTAAAAACATCAAATGAGGATAAATATAACCGATCAAAATTACGAGGTTTGTATACCAATGCCAGAAGCCTGGCCAACAAGATGGGAGAGCTGGAGCTGCTGATGTTTGAGGAAGACTTAGATTTTGTGGGGATAACTGAGACTTGGTTTGACAGCTCTCATGACTGGATGGCGACCATTCAGGGGTATTCCCTTTATCGCAGAGATAGAGAAGGTAAAAAAGGGGGAGGGGTATGTCTGTATATTAAGAACAGTATACAGGTTAATATGAGGGATGATATTAATAATGGAGCTAAGGACGAGGCAGAATCCCTATGGGTAGAGCTACAAAGAGAAGGCACGGTGGGGAAGGTAATATTGGGCGTATGCTATAGGCCCCCCAACCAGAGGGAGGAGGGGGAGGCGGACCTCATGTTACAGATAGGATTGGCCGCTAGGATGGGAAATGTCATTATAATGGGGGACTTTAATTATCCAGATATAGACTGGGCAGAAGGAACCGCGCACTCAGCCAAGGCTCGGCAGTTCCTAAATGTTTTGCAGGACAATTTCATGGGTCAGATGGTGAATGCACTGACAAGAAACAATGCGGTACTTGACCTACTGATTACCAACAATACAGACCTGCTCACGGATATAGAAATACGGGAAAACTTAGGAAACAGTGACCATAGGTCAATAAGTTTCAGTATTAATTACAGTAATAGGAAGCAGAGGGGTAATATAAGAACACTGAATTTCAAAAGTGCCAATTTCCCAAAGCTGCGCTCACTGCTAGAAAATATCAAATGGGATAGAACCCTGGGAACAAAGAACACGGAGGAAAAATGGGAGTGCTTCAAGAGCATACTTAACAAGGGGGTGGGCCAGTGCATTCCACAGGGAAATAAATTTAAAAGAGCAAAATTAAACCCTGGGTGGCTAAACTCCAACATAAAAATGTATATTAGAGCTAAAGAAAAGGCCTTCAAAAAATACAAGGCTGAGGGGTCATTGGCAGCATTTAAGCACTACAAAGAGTGTAATAAGAAATGTAAAGACGAAATCAGGGCGGCGAAAATAGAACACGAGAGACATATAGCTGAGGAGAGTAAAAAGAACCCCAAGAAGTTCTTTAAGTATATAAACAGTAGGAAAGCGAGGCCAGAGCACATTGGCCCCATAAAAGATGACAAAGGAAATATGGCCACTGAGGACAGAGAAAAGGCGGAAGTGTTAAATAATTTCTTTTCTTCAGTCTTCACAAAGGAATCGGGGGGCTACAAGAACCCAGCTTGTAAGGCCGAATTAAATAATACACCTCAGGAAGTGCCGCCATGGCTAACAGAGGATAGACTTAGAGCTAAACTAGAGAAACTTAACACAAATAAATCCCCGGGACCGGATGGCTTGCACCCGAGGGTTCTTAATGAACTCAGCCAGGTGATTGCCAGACCGTTATTCTTGATCTTTAAGGATAGTTTACAGACGGGTATGGTGCCAGCTGATTGGAAAAAAGCCAATGTGGTACCAATATTTAAAAAGGGGCCGAGATATATCCCGGGTAACTATAGGCCGGTCAGCCTAACATCAGTAGTCTGCAAGATTTTGGAGGGGATGTTAAGTTACCACATACAAGACTTTAGTAATGAAAACGGTATTATAAGTAGTAATCAGCATGGATTCATGAAAAATCGTTCGTGCCAAACCAATCTATTAACCTTCTACGATGAAGTAAGCTGCCACCTAGATAAAGGGAAGCCTGTGGATGTGGTGTATCTGGACTTTGCAAAGGCCTTTGACACCGTTCCCCACAAACGCTTACTGTACAAACTAAGGAAGGTAGGTATGGACCATAAGGTGAGTACCTGGATAGAGAACTGGCTCCAGGGGAGAGTACAGAGGGTGGTGATTAATGGGGAGTACTCGGATTGGGCGGGTGTGGAAAGTGGGGTCCCCCAGGGTTCTGTCCTGGGACCAATCCTGTTTAATTTATTCATAAATGATCTAGAGGAGGGGATATCTAGTACAATCTCAGTATTTGCGGATGATACTAAATTAGGCATTCCAATATCTTCTATGCAGGATGTGGAAACCTTGCAAGCAGACCTGAACAAAATAACGGGGTGGGCAACTACATGGCAGATGAGATTTAATGTTGAAAAATGTAAAGTAATGCACTTGGGGGCCAGAAACCAGAAAGCAAGCTACTCGCTAGGGGGGGAACCTCTGGGTGAGTCTAGGATGGAAAAGGACCTGGGGGTACTGGTAGACAGCAGGCTTGGCAGTGGCATGCAATGCCAAGCCGCCGCAAGCAAAGCCAACAGAATACTGGGGATTCACTCCAGAAATAAAGAGATTATTCTCCCGCTCTACAAGACTCTGGTCCGGCCACATCTGGAGTATGCTGTCCAGTTCTGGGCACCGGTCCTCAGAAAGGATGTGGTGGAACTGGAGAAAGTCCAGAGAAGGGCAACAAAAATAATTAGGGGAATGGAGGACATCAGCTATGAGGAAAGACTACAAGCACTGAACTTATTCTCTCTGGAGAAGAGACGCTTGAGGGGGGATATGATATCAATGTACAAATACTGTACTGGCGACCCGAGCATAAGGAACAAACTATTCAGAGAAAGGAGATACAATAAGACACGTGGCCACTCACTAAAACTTGAGGAAAGACGGTTTAACCTTAAAGTGCGTAGGGGGTTCTTCACTGTAAGAGCGGTAAGGATGTGGAATTCTCTTCCACAAGCAGTCGTATCAGCAGGGAGCATTGATAGTTTCAAAAAACTATTAGATGGACACCTTAAAGACCACAACATACAGGGGTATACAATGTACGGTTAAAAGCAAACACACACACACATCATAGGTTGAACTGGATGGACTGATGTCTTTTTTCAACCTCACTAACTATGTAACTATGTACTGGTCTGCCCCTATCTAGGTACCCCACATCCACTGGTCTGCCCCTATCCAAGTACACCACATCCACTGGTCTGCCCCTATCTAGCTCACAGCTCACCTCCTCGTAGAATGTTAAGAGATTGGTTTGACAAGAATGCCCATTTGTAAACCCGTGCTGATTACTGCTGATGATGTTGTTGTCTTTAGCAAACTCGATATAGTCCCTTATCATCCCCTCCAGAAGTTTACATACTATCGATGTCAGACTGACAGGCCTATAATTTCCCGGGATATGCCTCTGACCCTTTTTGAATATCGGAATCACGTTAGCTTTCCTCCAATCCCCTGGTACATTGTAATTGTAAGGGAAAAACCTTACCGGAAATAACCGGATTGAAACTCGATCTTGCAACTGGACCACATGACCTCCTGAACCCACTAAGCCTGGGATCCGGGCCAGCCGCAGGTCCTCGATCCCCTAGATGGGAGAGGAAGCACCTTCAGGCCGAGTAGGCCTTGTCCGCAGGTCTGGAAAAAACCAAACCCATGTATGCCAGACCAGGGTCGTCTGGAACCCACGTGGAAGTCTGGAAGGACTTCACCACATTGACTGTCCCAGAGGGACGAAGAAACTGTGTGTGAGCTGAAAGGGAGGAACCCCGACTGAGACGAAGGCCCTCACCCTTGACAGCCTGTGTCATCCAGGGCAGCGCCAAACAGGCAATCCCCCTGAAAAGGGAGATTCATTAGGACCTTCTTAGAAGTTTGATCTGCAGACCAACACTCCGGTCATGTAGACTGCGGTCAACCACCGCCAAAAACGACTAGGTGCTATACAATGGAGCCTTGACCAGCGCGGCATCGCAAACAAAATGCAGCCCCTGCGCGAGCTGGTCCAACAGCTCCCCCCGGGCAAGAGGGACATGCCCCACACCAAATTGCAGTATTGGGACTCTGCCCATCAGGCAGAGCCTGCGTGGCAAGGGCAGATAAACACTGTTCCCAGTGCAGCTACGCCATGGAGCACAGAGCTCAGGCCACAGCCTGGGCAATCCTATCCCCTAAGTCCTTAAAGGACGTGGATTCCTCCACCGTATCAATGGTAGTCCCAATCAGCTAGAGACCGTATGTCCACCAAAGGCGGAAACAGTCCTCTGTACCAGAGACTCCCCCAAAAGGGCAATGGCTAACGGCCACTTAGACACCCCAGGGGAAAGTCTCACGGTCCCCTCCTACATGAGCAGCCAGCAAAATGAGCAGCTCCGGGTGGCATGTGAGTGCCAGATGCCACCTGCGACCCCAAAAATGCAGGTCGCCACGCACCGAAAACAGCCAGTGCGTCCACCAGCGCCTGTAGCGGCAGGGGAGGTGGAAATGTCATCCTCATCATCCGAGGAGACAGGGTGTGAGGTAACAGACCCGGCAGGGAGGCCCATGTCAGGCCCATATCATAGTTGCCAACATTTGAAAAAAATTTCCAGGGACACTTTGCAGCACAGCTATCAATTACTTGCCACACCCACTTCCCTGAAACTCTGCCCACTCAGCATAATTAATCTCCGCCCACTTATCAGATTATAGGGTCTACTCAATAAAGAGAGAATTACAGGAAATTGAAAAGGGAATTTCAAACTTAAGGCCAAAGGCTGCTCCTCTGATAGGCAGATAGAGCAAAAAACAATACTCTCTCACTAGCACCTACCTAGGAGGGTCCTACATTACTTTTGTTTGGAGCTCTATAAAGATGAAAATTTGCTCTGCATTTTCCTTCCATAAACAAGTTTTTATTTTATTGATTGAAAGCAAGATATAACATGAAATGAATACAGTCAAGTACATTGAAAGTCAATGAACCCACATAATAACAGGACATAACAAGTGTGGAAGCTTATGAAATTGCATATTTACAGACATATGAAGGCATCTCGCTAAGCGTATGATTAGAGCATTCTGCTAGATAAGAGAGTTGCAATGAGCAAGAAAAAAAAAAGAACAGAAATGTGCTTCTTTAGGATGTCTGTAATAAGGATGCAGGTTATTCTTGGTAAATAAAATCATTGGGGGTGCAGGGGAATAACTTGATAAAGAGAAAGATAAGAATAGGTAAATTAGAGGAAGACAAGAGAAGAGAGTGAGAGGGGAAAGGGGAAAAAAAAAAAGGGGAAAGGGAGAGGGGGGGGGGGGTGGGAAGGACTAGGGGGGGGGGCAGTAGGGAATGTAGTATTTTAGTAACAAAACTCATGAGACCAGGTTATGGAACACACATGATGGACTTGTATTCATCTGTCTCCTTGTATCGGAGCCAGTCCAGCCATTCCGCAGAGAACTTGGATATGTCATCTCTTGAAATGGCTATCAATTCCTGTATTTCTTCAGTTCTATTCAGTCTGCGGAACCACTCTGTGAGTGTGGGGATTGCTGTTGAACGCCAATGACAAGGTACACAAAGTTTAGCAGCGTTCATCATGTGACGGACAAGTACAGTTTGTAGAGAATTGGGTGTTCTAGGAGAGAAGTTCAAAAGGAACTTCTCAGGAGTGAAGGGAATCTCACTTGATGTGACTTTTTTTATGATGTCATGGACTTCCTTCCAAAAGGGTTGCAGTACCGAGCATGTCCACCAGGTGTGTAGCATGGTACCCGGAGATGTCAAGCATCTCCAGCATGTGTCGTCGGCTGCTGGGGCAAATCTATGTATTTTGTCTGGTGTTCTATACCATCGGGAAAGGATCTTGTATCCGTTTTCTTGGACGGTGACATTGATCGAGGAGCGATGGGGCGCGCGGCAAATAGCTTCCCAATCTTTTTCGGTGAGGGACAATTGCAGGTCTTTCGACCATGACAGAGCAAATGTGGCAGATGATGCCGATGGAGCGTCAATTATGTGACCATATAATTCTGAAATTATATGTCTTTGAGGTTCAGAGCGTTCACAAATGGATTCTAACGGTGTTAGGGTTCTAGACCACGCTGCCGGGGTACCTCTAGATGAGAGGAAGTGGCGTAATTGAAAGAATGTCCACAACGGAATGCCTGGTGGGTGCAATGAGGAATTAAGTTTTTCCCAGGAGAGGATAATCCCCTCTTTGAAAAAATGTTTGGCGAGGACTTCCCGATGTGGCCAAAGGGAGCGTAGAAAGCTACACGATAACCCTGGAGGGAATGCCGGGTTAGGTCTAAGAGAAGTCAGGGGGCCACATCTGGGGTCTATTTTCATTTTCTTGCGCCAGGCATCGTGAGTAATAAGCGGAGGTCCAATGAGAGGATGCGTTTTGAGAGATTGCGATATATCAGATAAGGGAAGCCATGGGAGAAGATGGAGTGGGGTGTTCGTCCAGTGATTTTCCATCTTTACTACCTCCTTTTGATTAGAATGGAGGGTCCAGTCGACTATTCTGCTGAGTAGGCAAGCTTTGTAGTAGCTTACCACATCCGGCAGATTGAGTCCACCTCTATGTTTGGGGGCTGTAAGACGGGAAAATTTAATCCTGGGAGGTTTATCTTGCCAAATGAATGTCCGCCACATAGCGCGAAGAGAGGAGAAAAAAGCAGAGGGAATGTGTATAGGGATTGTTTGGAACAAATACAGTAGTTTCGGGAGAATGGACATTTTAAGAATAGCAGCTCTTCCGAACCAAGACACCTGGATATTCCTCCATGATTTCAAATCTATTCCAATTGCTGACAATAGGGGTTGGTAGTTGGCGGAGAAAAGATGTGACAGATCCCTTGGGATATAGATGCCCAGGTATGGGAGTGACGAATCAGCCCATAAAAAAGGGAAGTTAGATTTACATCTGTCTACTTCAAGGGAAGGAAGGGAGATGTTGAGGGCCATCGATTTTGAGTGATTAATTTTAAGGTTGGATAGGGAACCAAAATAGTCTAGATCTTTCAGCAGGTTTGGGATAGAAATGTGAGGTTGCGACAGAAACAAGAGCATGTCGTCCGCGAACGCGGCAACCTTATGGGTGGAATTACCCATCTGTATACCGTGAATATTGGGGTTCTGGCGAAGCATGTTTAAGAGGGGTTCAAGGGACAACACAAAAAGGATGGGGGATAGTGGACATCCCTGTCTCGTGCCGTTAGTTAAGCGGAAGGCGTCCGACAGGTGGGCATTGACCCTGACCCTGGCAAACTGGTCAGTATAAAGTGCCTTAATGTTTGAGAGCATCCGATTTCGGAACCCAATGGATTCCAGGGTCTTCAAAAGGTAGTCCCAGGCCACCCTGTCGAACGCCTTCTCGGCATCCAGAGAGAGAAAAAACCCGGGGATTCGTTTTTCGGTTAGCCAATGATGAACGTTGAGAGCTTTTGTGGTGTTGTCTCTCGCTTCCCTGCCGGGGACAAAACCTACCTGTTCCAAAGAAACAAGAGATGGTAGAAAGGGAAGAATTCTATTGGCTAGAATTTTAGCATATAACTTGGCGTCTACATTCAGGAGGGAGATCGGTCTGTAACTTGTGACCAAGGAGGAATCCTTCCCCGGTTTCGGGATCACTGAAATGTGAGCCTCAAGCAAAGAGGGCGGGTGGGAAGGTGAAGTGGCCAGACTTCAAAACGCTCGGAGGAAGTGTGGTGTAAGAACATCGGCGAAAGAACGATAATACTGGAGAGAGAGCCCATCGGGACCCGGACATTTACCCGGCTTCATTTCCTTAAGGGCTCGATGTAATTCCTCTCCAGTTATGGGGTCTTCTAAAGAGCTCGCGTCTGTTTCGGAAAGGGGGTTCATACCATGCTTCTGGAAAAAAATATCCAGTTGAGCTTTTCTGGCATCCGAGGAGGTTTTAAGAACACGTGAGTCATCGAGATTATACAATTTCCTGTAGTAAGATTCGAATTGTTTCGCAATCTCAGGGTTAGAATGATGATCCTTGCCAGAGGCGTCTCTGATTAGATGTACCGGAGTCGACGTATGTTGTGGACGTATTGAGCGTGCCAGTAGACGACCGCTTTTGTTTCCCTGTTCGTAAAATAATTTGCGGGATAGAACCAGTCTGCGATGAGCCTGCAGACCCAACTTGTCCCGCAGCTCAGTTCTTACCGCTGTCAGCTCCGATAAAGTAGATTGAGCTTGGGAGCGTTTAAAGGATTTTTCAAGTGTTTCGAGTTTGGAGTAGAGATTATCAAGTTCCTTCTGTCGGGATCTTTTAAGTGAAGCTGATAGTGCAAGAAATTCTCCCCGAATCACGCACTTGTGTGCCTCCCATTGGGTCAATGCTGTGGTGTCAGGGGTGTCATTCAGATCAAAGTATTCCGACAAGGTATTTCGGAGCTTCGTGATTACCGCTGTGTCTCTTAGGAGCGAGGTATTAAGTCTCCAAGACTTGCATCTCGTCTCGACTTCTGGAAACAACAGGGACAAGGTTATGGGGTTATGATCTGATAATGCACTGGATTCTATAGAAGAGGAAGAAAGGTAAGGAAGATCTGGTTGAGAGAGAAAGAGATAGTCGATTCTGGAGAATTTCTGATGAGGCGAAGAAAAGAATGTATAGTCTCTGGTGTCCGGATGAGACAACCTCCAGGTATCATGAAGCCGGAGAGACTGAAGCAGTGTGGTGATTTGGCGAAGAGCCTTATAAGGAAGAACTGAATTACCCGTGGAGGAGTCAAGTAGGGGGTTTAGAGGGGCGTTAAACTCCCCCCCAAGGATCAGGAGTCCAGATGTGAAATCCTGAAGCTCCTGAATAGTCGAGCGGAAAAAGGCCACCTGTTTGGTGTTGGGGGCATAAATATTTGCAATTGTGATTAGGCGAGAAGCTAGGAATCCCTTAACGAAAAGAAATCTACCATTAGGGTCTGTCTTGGTGTCAGTCAGTTTAAAATCTAATTGGCGCGCTAAAAGAATAGAGACCCCTTTCGATTTGGAGCCTTCCGTTGTAGAGTGGAAACCTGTAGGGAAACGTTTGTTAGATAGGTAGATCGGGTCACCAGTTCGGAAGTGGGTTTCCTGGAGTAGAACAATTTGCGCCCGAAATCTGTGTGCCTCTGCTAGTATTTGTGAACGTTTTTCTGGCACGTTAAGTCCATGTGCATTTAATGAAAGGATTTTGACACGATTTTGTATCTGCATCAATTTAGGGTTAGACATGTTGGAGGGAAGGGGAGAGGGGAAGAGAGAGAAAGAGAGAAAAAGAGAAAAAAAAAAAAAAAAAAAATTAGAAATATTAGGGGAGCAGAAAAAGATAGAGAATTAGAGTTGGAGGCGCCCCCAGAAAGCTTACCAAGGGTACCGGCAAAGCCTTACTCTAAGGGACAAGGAAATGCGCACTTGGTGCTCAGGGTCAACGGATGCCTGATACAATGAGCAGGTACCCGTTGTGGTGCAGGGAGGGGTCTTAGAACAAAAACCAAATAACCGTGGGGCTATACGGCACTGGGGGACAGCAGGGGAATGAAGAGTAAATTGGTTGGTGTCTCCAAAAATGAATAATTGTATGAAAAAGAATAAACTGTATGGTAACGATCTTGGTCTAGTATAATCAGGGTCATCTGGAGCACTTGCAACTACAGGAAATAACCATCGCAGAAAGACCTGTTGGTCTATACAGGGCAAACTCGCTGTTGTCACAAGGCCCATGTCAAGTTGGGACCAATAAAACGGGTGTCCCACCCGAGATGGGCATGCCACAGTGACAGACATGTGGTACAGTATAACTAAACAATGAGGATAAATATAGCTTCATGTAAACATTATTTAACGACTGAAGTACATAAAATAAAATGGCAGAAATATACAACGGTGTAAAAAAATTCAAACAAAGTACCTCAGGTCAACAAGTATATTCTGTTGCGTTCTATTGAGCCTGGATATGAAGTGCATGTCAATGAGAGATCTAGTCTGAATAGTCGGGAGGGAAGTGAAAACAGATCCTAGGAGGAATTATAGGGAGAGGAGTAGGACACAAGGAGTTTAACAGGAGGAGGGGGTGGGATTAGGGAATGAGTGGGACCGGGAGGAGAGAAGAGGGGAATGGGAGAGAGAGGGTAAGGCATGAGGATGGAGGGAAAGGGAAGAGCAAGGGGGGGTGTTCAGGGGAGCAAAAGGCAGGGAAGAACGGGTAGAGGGGGGAGAGATGGTGTAGGAGTATATTATCAGTGTAGCGCTGTAGAATCAGGAGTAGGAAGATACAGGATTGACACTCAGCACTAACATAAGAACCATAAATGACTGCAGACTCTATGCTTAAAATAGCGAAACCCCCCTCCCCCCACCCCCAAACCCCCCCAGCCCAACGTCCCAAGGCACGAACCAAGCACTAGTTTGGAGTGAAGGGATCTGGGAACCCTGATGAATGGATCTCCCCATTTCCAGTTAATACTCTAAATCTCACTATGGAGGTATCAAACTGTATTCAGTAGGGGATCATGAGGAAGGGTCAGTATCCTCTTAATTCAGTCAACGATCTGTAAAAGTGTACAGACATATCTTTAGGAAGTTCTGTAGGCAGTTCAGGTGAAGGAGGTTTAATCTGCATCCTAGTATATTGGGGAAAAGTCACAATACTGAAGTATAGTGCGGGAGCAGATTACAGGGTGCAGAGGAACTATCTCAGGCTTTGGTCTCCTGCACAAGGAATCAGTGTGTGACGGGGGGGGCAGAGGAGGCGAGCACAGAGGAGAGGAACAACAGGTGCATGAGTCTGCTATTGGGAATGGTCAGGGCAGGTGAATAGGCAGGAAAGCATTGTCATTCAGAATCAAAAATCAAAGGGACCTTAACTGAACATCAGGAAAGTCTGTGGTTCAAGGAAATGGGAATAGTGAGTGAGGGGAAAGAAAGAACTCACATTGGCAGGCATCCAGGCTGGATAGGTGAGCAAGTTCAGAGGTCTGCGTGCTCCCTCTGCAGGTCCGGGGAGCGCAACGGACTGTTCCGGTGGTCATCTCTTCCACGGTTAGGTGTTGATCCATGGTGTGATTGACGGCGCCTGTGACGATGGCGCTGGGATTTCGGGGTTGATGAAGATGTGACAGCAATCCAGGGTTCCGGGGTGTAGAAGGTGCTGTACCAGTCGGGTAAGTCCATTACCGGAATCTCCATAGTTTCGCAGAAGGCAGGCAGGTCTTCTGGGATTCTGAGTGCTGCGGATCTCCCCCGGAATGTTGCGGACAAACAGAAGGGGAAGCGCCATCTGTAAGTGATCCCCTTGGCTCTCAGGGGGCGCAGAGCCCGTCTGTTCTGCAAAGTGATGGAGGACAAGTCATGGAAAAGTTTGACCTCAGATCCCTCATAGGATATATGATCTCGGGCTCTCGCCTTTTTCAGAATAGCCTCCTTCACTTGGTAATTAACCAAGCAAGCCACGACATCTCTCGGGGGATCAGATTCAGCTCCTCTTGGTCTTAGAGCGCGATGGGCCCTTTCAAAGTCCACAGGAGTGTCTGCTGGCCGTTCAAGCAGATCATTAAATATGGCGGTCAGAGCGTGCATCAGGGCCGGGGGTTCCACTGACTCAGGAAGACCCCTCAGACGAATATTGTGCCTCCGACCACGATTATCGAGATCTTCCAGATGTCTGTTGATCTCGATAAGATGAATTGTGTGTGCATCTGTAGGCGGTGGCTTGAGTGGATGAAGACTTCTCTGTCTCAGTGAGGCGTGCTGTAACCGAGCGTAGCTCTACTGAGAGCTCAGTGATGGCAGAGCCCAAAGTATGTTTAATGTCAGCGGCGACTGACTGAAGGTCCGCTAAGCTGGGTAGCGGAGTCGCCATGCTCGTTCCTGCTTGGGGCTGTGTGGGAGGAGGAGGGAGCACTTCAGGCGAGCGGGGAGCCGGAGATGGTGAGGCCGCCCTTAGGCCTTCTCGCTGGGATCGGAAGAACGCCGGGATGTTACCCGAGGTCTGAGCACTCCGGTCGGGTGTTGCTCTGTTGGCGGAGGCGCTGCGACCCGATCTTACCATTTTGGGATGATATAGAGACACCGAAAAGCTGTAATTAGTCCCCCAATGCAGAGAGCTCCTCTAACATGCGGCCATTCAGGTCCGGTGCCAAGCCACGCCCCTTGCTCTGCATTTTAACCCTCCTCTTGTGTTAGGGTCAAAACTGACCCGTTTTCAGGTTTTGAATGTCTATAAGTATCACATAAATTTGTTTATTGCATCAAGATTTTTTTACTTTGTCAGGAACCTCTATTTAAACAATGTAATAGAAAAAGAATCCTTTTCACTAAATTAAAAAATACTGTGGTGAAAATTAAGACGTTCATGGTGTTAGGGTCAATTCTGACCCAGTTATAATATAGGATTTTAGGACACTAATAAGTTCCAAAACTGAAATCATAAACACTCTCTCTGCTTAGTAACACTGACAGCCAATCCCCTCTCAACCCTGTGAGCTGTAGTTAGGGAGGGGCCTATCTCTTTTCCTGCTTGTCTGCTTCTCTAAATAAAGTGAAGAAACATAGGACAAATACATTTCAGAGTTGCTGACTTTATTTTACCATTTTTTCAATTTGACAATGAGAGTTATGCTATCAAAAGAAAGGTCTAAGGGGTCACACCAAAAATATTAAAACCAATCTTTTCAAGGATAAAGAAGCCTAACAAGGTAACCAAGAGGTAAGAAACAAATTTCATGATAAATAATTATTCAGAGGGTATTTTATGGCTGATTTAATACACGGGTCAAAACTGACCCTAAAATCATGGATAGTAATGGAATTCTAACATAAGAGGAGGGTTAAAGCAGATCTCATGTTGTTTGCTGGCCCTACTCTGTAGCTTTCTCTGTGGCACTTAAATAGATTTCTACCCTTACTGGATAATATTTACTTGCTAAAGCCTTATATATTTTAACCATTTGCCATATTTTTTTTCTACTCTTTTTTGCTGCTTATTTCCTCCAATCTTGTTTAGCCATTTCCTATCTTCCTTTGCTCCAGTGTCACCTGCACATCATTGCTTTGGGCCAGCTTCCTGATAGTGACATCGCTGTACCATGCCTGTGCAATATGTGACATCATGGCTGCTTGTAGTTTTCACCAGGGTCATATGTAATAAGGTGACAACACAGGAGCACAACTGGGTGACAGTTGACACCTCATAGCAAGAGGTGGCTGAAAAAGATCCTTCATGGCTGCATCTTTTAACCACTTGAGCCCCGGAGGATTTGGCTGCTCAAAGACCAGGGCATATTTTGCTATTTGGGACTGCGTGATTTTAACCACTTAAGCCCCGGAAGATTTTACCCCCATTCCGACCAGGGGGTATTTTGCGATTCGGCACTGCGTGACTTTAACGGAGAATTGCGCGGTCGTGCGACGCTGTACCTAAACGAATTTGGCGTCCTTTTTTTCCCACAAACAGAGCTTTCTTTTGGCGGTATTTGATCACCTGTGCGATTTTTTGATCACGCGCTATAAACAAAAAAAGAGCGTCCATTTTGCAAAAATAGCAATATTTTTCCCTTTTTTTTATATGAAATTCCCCCCAAAAAAAATGTAAAAATCAAAATTTTTTAAAATTTTCGGCCAATTTGTTTTATGCTACCTATGTTTGGTAAAAAAAATCGCAAAAAGCGTATTTTGATTGGTTTGCGCAAAAGTTATTGCGTTTACTAACTAAGGGAAAGATTTTTGTCATTTTTGTTGTTTTTTTTTTAACGCGTAATGGCGGCGATCTGCGATTTTTTTTGCGGTACTGCGACATTGCGGCGGACAGATCGGACCCTTGACTGACATTTTTGACACTTTTGGGGTTACCAGTGACATTTCTACAGTAATCAGTGCTATACATATGCACTGTTACTGTAAAAATACACTGGTAGTGAAGGGGTTAACTTTATTTGAGAGGGAGGGGCTGTGTGTGTCCCTAGGGGCGTGATTCTAACTGTGATTGGCTGGGGCTTCAGCTGTATGCAGAGTGATCAACGGATCTACATAGTAGATCCAGATGATCAGCTCTCATACAGCGAGGAGAATGACAGGCAGCTTGTTTACACAAGCTGCCTGACTTTCTCCCTCTCCCCCGCCGATCGCAGAGTGGCCGGCGGACATCGGGTCCGCCGGTCACACGCGCGGGGGGGTCCGTGACCACTCGGGAGCGGGAGCGCGCCTCCGGGGGCGCGCGCTCGCTCCCTAGACCCTCACAAGCTAGTGACGTAGCCCTACGTCACTTTGCCTGTGAGGGGCTGACCGCCGACGTAGATAGTCGTGCGGCGGTCGGCAAGTGGTTAACGAACAATTGCGCAGTCATGCGGCGCTGTACCTAAATGAAATTGACGTCCTTTTTTTCTCACAAATAGAGCTTTCTTTTGGTGGTATTTGATCACCTTTATTATACCCTTATTTTTTGTGCTATAAACAAAAAAAGAGCGACAATTTGGAAAATAACAATATTTTCACGTTTTTCTATATGAAATTCCCCCCCCAAAAAAATGTAAAAATCACAATTTTTTAACATTTTAGGCCAATTTGTTTTCTGCTACATATGTTTGGTAAAAAAAAAATTGCAATAAACTTATTTTGATTGGTTTGCGCAAAATTTATTGCGTTTACTAACTACGGGAAAGATTTCTGTCATTTTTGTTTTTTTTTAGACTAGTAATGGTTGGGGCGATCTGCGATTTGTTTTGCGGGACTGCGACATTGCGGCGGACAGATCGGACCCCTGACTGACATTTTTGACACTTTTGGGGGTACCAGTGACATTACTGCAGTAATCAGTGCTATACTGTACATATGCACTGTTAATTTAAAAATGACACTGGCAGGGAAGGGGTTAACTTTATTAGAGAGCAAGGGGTTAAGTGTGTCCCTAGGGGCTTGATTCTAACTGTAAAGGGGAGTGGCTTGTGATGTAACCACAGAGACATACGATCCTATATAGCAGGATCGTATGATCTCTGCAGTTACACCAGGGAGAATGACAGACGGCTTTGTTTACATCAGCCACCTGCCTTTCTCCCTCTGTAATGGGAGATCGCGGGCGCCCCCTAGAGGCTTGTAGGCGAGTGGCGTAGTACTACGTCACTTTGCCTGTACGGGGCTGACCGCCGCAGTAAATAGTCGTGCGGCGGTCGGCAAGTGGTTAATAAAGGGCCCTTTCACACGGACGCCTTCCGTTCTGATCAGCAAGGAATCTATGAGCTGATCCCCTGCTGATCAGGGTAGAGTGGGCAGATGACAGGTCTGTGTCCACTCAATTTATGAAGAGTGGGCAGGCACAGACCCTTCTCTGCTCTATAGGAGGCTGAGTGTAAACAGACTCCGCTGTCCGTTTACAACCGGCTGCCTCAGATCCGATCCGTCCAAATGAAAGAGGATGCAGTCCTTCTGCATTTATTTATTTTCTTAGAGTGGGCTGATCAGACCCGAAGGTAGGCAGGTGTAAATTGATACAAATCCATTTTCACCCGCTACTCCATAGGAATAAAAAGCAATCCCAAAATTGCATATAGATAGGTAGTTGTAAAGTGACCCTGCGCGCTTAGAAGTATCGGATGCAAAATGTGACACAATGCTGCTACTTATACGAGGTAAATGAAAAATGATGAAATTATATACAACTGTTGCACTCAACAAAATTACAGAATAAAACAATTTAACAATTTCAGTAGCGCAGGAATGGTGGTATCCCCCACCAGTTACTATAATGCTCCCAAATTTAAAAAAGAATACTATAGTCCATAGGAATGCATAGACTATCCAATCAGGTCCGCCTGAAGAACTGAAAGCCGGACCTGCTGAGGTTGCCATGTGAAAGATCCCAAAAGGTGCAAATTTAACAAGATTTAAAATAAAACTTTTTTTTTTCTTTAATTATATCAATATTAAATCTTACAGAAATTTTAGTGACGAGGTTTACAGTAAATCTACTTTATGTCTGGTCACTGTTTAAAGAAGCAGCATGATCACCTCTGTCCAATAAGCAGGCAGGTGACACAGGAAGCCAGGTATGTGGCTAAGCTGTTGCGATCACAAGGCTGGCTAAAGAGAATTACAGGCTGTTGGAACTTTTCACATACTCCAATTCTGTAGCTAGCTACTTGCCTGGTGTTCTGCTTTAAAGTAAAAATGAAGGTTAAAAAAAATGTAGTAGTTACCTTTTTTTTTGGTAGAAGAGACTTTATAAGTGTCTTTTAGGAAAATCCTGTCTTCCATCAAGTGTTTATGTTGATGTGCAATGCAGTGAAAACTCCTGACCCATCTGTAAGATGATAAGGACAGAGCCAGGTCCTGGGGCAATAAAACTCAAGTGCACGTGTGCAGATGGCCGACCAATGGCTGAAGATAGAAGTCACTGTACCCAGAAGAAGACTAGGGGATAATGGCAGCGATTGTGGGCAGACTAACAAGGGGGATCCCATCACCAACCTTGCATAGCTGAGGGGAAGGGCAAGCTAGAGGGTTAGTCTGTCATAATATACATTTAACTCACTGGTATCTATGGTCAAAATATAAAATGATCTCACCTGCAAACTGTGCTGTGGTGCCTGCAGCATTGCATCTCCCCCTGCACACCTGTGTCAGCTCAGAACTGAGGGGGCAAGCGCCAGCTGAGCTCTGTGGTGCCCACGTGGGATCTCCCTCTGCCTAGCAGGTCACTTCCTTGTGTACAGTGGAGAGGGGAGGGGCCTCAGACTGGCCAGCTAATCATCTTCAGTATACAAGTGAATTGCTTTGCTAGTGCACTGAAGAGAGAAGCCAATTAGCTGCTCGGGTCAGAGGCCCCTCCCCTCTCCACTGTACCCAAGGAAGTGACCTGCTAGCCGGAGGGAGATACCACGGCTATATTTTCTCTATCACGGTGTCCGTGACCACAGCACAGGTCGCTCGGGATAAAGCCAATTTCCCAGAATTTTTCCCGGTAGACAGACAGACCGGGACAAGGGTCTGAATACCAGGACTGTCCCGGTAAAAACGGGACTGTTGGCAGCTATGCCATGTCTGTGGCGGCTGAGTCAGACTCCGAGACATCAGAAGAGGCAGGGGTAGGTGGAGAAACGTTTTAGCGCACCTACCACCACCCCCCGGCCCCAAATGCGTCCCGAACTGCCGAAAAGGCATAGACAGACAGCGGAGATCCAGAAGGCCCTGCGGCCTCCGTGAGGGGGTCAGGTGGGAAAAAATGGCCTGCAGGGTCCATACTGAACCTGAGGAACCCGCCAGCAACTTTTTAAAAAAAAGAAAAAATGTAATTTTTCTTTTTTTTTTTTTTAACGGCCCCACAACGCTACAGCGCCCCTCGAAGGTTAGGCACGCGCTAACGGACCCCCACAGAGAGAGAGAGACCACCCTCGAGACTCACTGTCCTTCAGGCACTTCCACCGGCCTTCACTGCAAAAAATCTCCAGCAAAATGGCCAAAAAGGGGTGTACCAAGATGGCCGCTGGTGGCCCCGCCCGAAAATCACAGTAATCGGGACCCACAGAGGGACCCCCCCAAACACCCATCCACTTTAGAAGAACCCCAGCAAGGCCCCCCCGCAAGATCATTGAGCACCGCGGACAACGCACTCGCCTGGCCCCCGATGCGGCCTGCACACTAGGCCCCAGGCTCAGGTAGGTCCAAACAGTCCCCCATGTGGGGGGGGTGGAGAGGAGGGGGGTCACAACAGGACAGAGCTAAACCCAGGAGTGCGGGGGTCCAACCGTCCCAGGGAGAGGGCCCGCGTCCACCCCAAAATCCACCAGGGAAGTGGGGGGGGGGGACATTTACTCACCATACCAGGAACACAGGCAGGCGCCATCTCTTGACAGGACCCCACGCCACCGGAGTAGGGGGGCTGTCGGCCAAATAGGAACGCTGCGACATCAGCCTAGACCCTGTCGTGTGCGTCCTGGCGAGACGTTTTATCGCGGGGCCAGTCCCCGTCCAGTGGGACTATGTCGCGGCCGACCCAGCGCTGTGCTAAGGCCTGCACGCGCTCGCTGGCCAGACTGGGGTGACCACTGGATATGGGTGTCCAGTTTGTCGCCCAGCCCGACATAATTGCTTGAAGATCTCACAGGAAAAAAGTTCTGGAGAAAAAAAGGCTAGCTAAAAAAATTCTACATAAAAAAATACTTTATATGCCAGGACCAAAGATCCCAGCAAGGAACGAGGTCCTTACTCCTTACTAGGCAGATTAAAACTGACATCCTATGCAGGAAGAGAGAGGGTGTACCCTCCGGGACCGCCCATAGGCGTAGCCAGAACTTTTTCCTGCCTAGTGTCCTACTCCTGTAGGGGGCAGTATAACCCTACTGATATGAATCAGAGAGAACTGCGCCCGTCAATGAACGATAGAGAAATACCCTCCACTTGAGTCACAGGAATTATTTTCCGATCCATCACAAGACATTTACGATCCGCACCCATTGTTGGCATCGGATCTGGAAGAGGAGGTAGCAACAGCCGTCACTCAGCAGTCTGACGACAGTACCCAGATCAGCCCAAGGAGGTTGGTCCCCGCTGTTGCTGCCTACTCCGAGATATCGAATGTTAGTGATGGGGAAGGTGACGTGGATGATGCAGAGGCAAATTTTCTGCAGTACCCAAATACACTATTATGAAAGTATATTGTTATATAACACCCCTGCTTCAATCTGTCGTTTTGGGGGGCCACTGGTCTATCACATCAGTTATAATACTTTTTTCTAATTGCGTTTGTCACTCTTTGTAGTTGTAGTATCGCTGTAGAACCGCTCACCAGTCACAATGCTGCACAATACAAATCCACTATAATATGCTTTCTATATTCATCCAGCATTGCGACTTCCTCATCTTCCTGCTCCTCGACGGCTTGATCAATGACATGATGCAATGCACGCTCCAGAAAGAAGGCGTAAGGTACGATGTCACTGATGGCGCCCTGGTTGCGACTGACCAGTTTGGTGATCTCATCAAATGGCCGCCAGAAGTCTGCATGCGTAGCACATGAGCAGCCACTGGCGAGGTGAAAAAAACTCAAGCTCCCCAGAACCTGTCCAGCCGAAGAATTCGTACAGGTAGTCGTTAACTGCACGTTTCTGCTGGAGCAGCCTATCAAGCATATACAACGTTCAGTTTCATCGCGTTGGACAGTCACAAATAAGACGCCTGACGGTCAGGTTATGTCGCCGCTGAATGTCAGCAAGGCGAGCCATGGCTATGTAAGATCTTCTGAAATGGCCCGAGATTTTCCTGGCCTGCCGCAAGACGTCCTGGACCCCAGGGTGTTTGACAACAAATCTCTGCACAACCAAGTTCAGGACGTGTGCCATGCATGGCACGTGTGTAATTTCACCCTGTTTCAGCGCGCTCAGCAGATTGGCACCGTTGTTGTCGCACACCACTTTACCAACTGTCAAATTGAGCGGTGTCAGTCACTGATCTGCCTGTGATCGCAAATCTGAAAGGAGTGCAGGACCAGTGTGGCTCTTGGCTTCCAGGCACAACAGACGTAGCACAGCATGGCAACGTCTCACCTGGCATGTGGAATAGGTTCTGGGGATGTTGGACGGCGCAGCGGAAGAGACGGTAGCAGCGGAAAAGGTAGAGTAGGCCGAGGAGGAGAGGGAGGATGGAGGAGGAGGAGAAGAGGCAGGCGTGCATGCAATCCGTGGTGGTAAAACCAAATCTACGTCAGAAGGTTCACCCAGTAGGCAGTAAAAGTTATATACCTTCCGTGCCCGTGTTTGCTAGACCACATGTCTGTGGTCAGATGAGATACATTCACTTGCCGCTGAACATGGCCATATAGCTCTGGGATGCTCTTCTGCGAGAAATATTTCCTTCCTGGGACCTTCCATAGTGGTGTTCCAATGGCCACACATTTTTGAAAGGCCTCCGAGTCCACCAGTTTATATGGCAGTAGTTGGTGGGCTATCAGTTCCGACAAGCCAGCAGTCAACCGTTGGGCAAGAGGGTTATCCGGCATCATCATTTTTTTACGCTCGAACATTTGGGCCACGGAAGCCTGCCTTTTTCTAGAAAAACGTGAGGATGGCATGATGGAAGGTGGAGTGGAGGACTATTGTGAGGAGAGAGGAGAAGGAGAAGAGGCTGTACGGTGAGAGCCTGGAGTGCGGCTTTGTGGGTTCTGACGGCGTTGCTCCCACTGGGCTCGGTGATGGGAGTCCAGGTGCCTTCCTAGGCCCCTTTCACACAGGCGGACCGTTTAGATTCGCCTGTCCGTTTTTTTGGCAGATCTGGATGGTCCCCCCACGCATGTCTATGGGGCATTGTCTCCGCTGACATCCGATCTGTCAAATCTGGACAGATGTAAACCCTATTTTCCATCTGTCCAGCGGATGGTCCCTAGGTGAGTGTTGGGCTTACCGCGACTTATGCGTTGACTGCAAAGGCTCCAGCATCAGGGAATGCCTAGACCGACAGGTGTCCGACTACATCGGGTTAACGATGGTGGGGATAGACTGCGCTACAAGCTAACACCAGGTTGCAGTCCCCAGGATCATCCAGCTAGGCAGAGTGCAGGTTCGGTCAGGAGGCGGAGGAGCAGACAAGGAATAACCAGAGAGAAGTCAGATGAGCCAAAGGTCAGGGCGGGTAGCCGTAAGCATGGTCAGACAATCCGGATCGGCAACGGTGGTAGCAGTTCAGTAGATAGGGGCAAAGCAGAAGAGTAGTCAGTAGTCAATTCCTGGTCAGCAGTGGACTTATGGTAGTAGGCAAGAGCAACAGATGAGGAGAAGCTTGATCAAGGCTCAGGAGCACAATAATCAGCAAGCTGGAGTGCAAGGGGCTGGACTTATATAAGGAAGTACCAGGTGTGGGGAATCAAGGGTAATGAGCAAGGCTTGACAAGACTAAGGTTGAATAATAGGCTTCAGGGGGGAATGTCCAGGAAGGACGGTAGCCTAGTAAGCACTAAGCAGGTCTACCGCCTGGGGTAAGGCTGGTCACGGGTTCCAATTCTGACAGTACTACCCCCTTCCAAGGTGACCTCCGGGCACTGCAGGGGCAGGTTTACCGGGGTGCCATTGGTGGAACTCTTTTACCAGTCTGGGGGCGTGGACATTTTCTTCTGGTTCCCAGGAGTTATCCTCGGGAGGGTAGTCCTCCCACCCAATTAGGTATTGTAGTCTTCCCCCATGGATCCTGGAGTCTAGGATCTTTGCGACAGCGTATTCTTCTTCACCCTGTACGCTCACGGGTGGTGGAGGGGGCAAGTGGCTGCCTGTGAAGGTGTTCTCCACGTATGGCTTGAGGAGGGAGCAATGGAAGACAGAGTGCACCCTAATGGAGTCCGGAAGGTCGAGCCGGAACGTGACTTCGTTGATTTGAGCGGAGATCCAAAACGGACCCATGTATCTTTGGGCCAACTTTCTGGAGGGGACCTTCAAACTGAGGTTCCTGGTGGACAGCCATACCTTATCTCCCACCTGGAAGCCCGAGGTGGGTTTGCGGCGTCTGTCTGCTCCCTGTTTAAAGCGCCTCTGGGTGAGCTGGAGGTTGTTTATAATGTTCTTTTGTGCCTCCTGTAGGGTTGTTAAGCGTTTGGCCACTGCTGGGAGGGTGGAGGCAACGGGTAGGTGGGGAATGAACACCGGGTGCGAGCCTGTGTTAGCAAAGAAGGGGCTGTGCTCAGCATTGTTGTAGGCGAACTCGGCCGTGGGGAGATGATTAAGCCAGTCATCCTGCAGGTGGGAGCTGAAACAGCGTAGGTACTGCTCTAGGGTCTGATTAGTTCTCTCCATCTGCCCGTTTGACTGAGGGTGGAAAGCGGAGGACAGGTTCACTTTAACCTCGAGCGCTAGGCAGAAGTTCTTCCAGAACTTAGAGGTAAATTGTACGCCTCGGTCGGAGACCACGTCGTCCGGGATCCCATGCAGCCTGAAGACCTCTCTGAGAATAAGATTGGCCGTCTGTTTGACGGTGGGTAGGCCTTTGTAGGGGATGAAGTGGGCCATCTTGGTGAGGCGGTTGACTACGACCAGGATGATGTTCATCCCGTTTGAAGGAGGAAGGTCTACCACAAAGTCCAAGGAGATCGAGCCTCAGGGGCGGGAGGGAATCGGGAGGGGTTGTAACAGACCCACGGGAGAGGAACGAGGAGTCTTATTGTGGGCACAGACCGTGCACGGGGAGATGTACCTCTTGGTATCCTCCTTGTATGTTGGCCACCAGAAGGAGCGGGAGAGAAGCTCCTGGGTCTTTCTTGTGCCCAAATGGCTGGCCAGCTTGGAGTCATGGTTGAGTTTGAGCACTTCGAGTCGTGCAATTTCTGGTACATATAACTGTAGGTCCTGATGAAACCAATGACTGTTCTTAAACGTAAGGCTGACATTCCTTGTGGGGTGGGCGAGGAAGGGGTCATTTTCGTATCCTTTGATTGTGCCCAGGAGTTCTTTAGAGTAGGTGGCCCCTACGACCCTTCTCTCGGGTAGGATGTTGTTTTGGCCTTTGTTACTCTGCGAGGGCTTGGAAAACATTCAGGAGAGGGCGTCAGCCTTACCGTTCTTTGATTCGGGGCGATAGGTGATGAGAAAGTTGAAGCGGGAAAAGAATAGGCTCAATCTGGCCTGTCTGGCTGAGAGTCTCTTAGCGCTGCGGATGAACTCGAGGTTCTTGTGGTCAGTTAGTACGATTATGGTGTTGGTGGCTCCCTCCAGTAGGTGTCTCCACTCGGAGAAGGCATCCTTGATCGGCAGTAGTTCTTTGTTCCCGATGTCATAGTTCTTCTCGGAGGGGGACATCTGGCAGGAGAAATATGCACACGGGTGTAGTAGCATCTTCTCCCCAGTCCATTGTGACAGAACAGCCTCCACCGTGGAGTCAGATGCATCCACTTCGACCGTAAATGGCAGCTCGGGGTTTGGATGGATTAGGATTGGAGCAGAAGTGAAGAGGAGTTTCAATTTGGTGAATGCCTCCTGGGCCTCGGGCGTCCAGGAGAAGGGGATTGCTTTCTTGGTGAGTTGGGTGATAGGTGCTATGACCTTGGAGAAGTTCCAGATAAACTTCCGATAGAAGTTGGCGAAGCCAATGAATCTTTGTATCTCCTTCTCGTTTCTCGGAATGGCCCAGTTCATCACGGCTTGGACCTTCCCCGGGTCCATACTTAGGCCCTCTGGGGAGATGATATATCCGAGGAACTGAGTGGCGGTTCGCTCAAACTCGCATTTCTCTAGCTTGATATAGAGAGAGTTCTGTCGGAGTCTCTGCAGTACCCTGCGGACGTGTTTGCGGTGCTGCTCGAGGTCTTCAGAGAAGATCAAGATGTCGTCCAGGTAAACGACTACAAACAGATCGAGCATGTCCCTGAGGATGTCGTTAATGAAGTGCTGGAAGGTGGCGGGAGCATTACAAAGTCCGAAAGGCATGACAGGTGATCAGGTTCTATAAGGAGTTGTAGTTCGGTGGTCTCGTGAGTGGCCGGCCCCAAGGAGAGTGGGGATCCATTGACGGTTTCCAGGTCAACGGGGGGCTGCCTTGATTGTCAGTGGAATGTTCTTTTCGCGGGCAAAGGTTAGGTCAATGAAGTTGCCTCCCGCCCTGGAGTCTAACATCACAGAACAGGGGAGTTGTCGCCCCTCAATGTCGATGAGGATGGGGACGATGAAGTGGAATCCATGAGCCGCCGTGTTGTTATTTTCAGGGGCTGCTGGCGAGGTTGGAGTCAGTGATTGCTCCTTTAGCTCCATGACGGCAATAGTTTTTCGGATCTTATTAGGACATTTGATGGCAAAATGACCCGGCTCTCCACAGTAGAGGCAGAGGTTTTCGGCCAGCCGTCTCTCCTTCTCAGCTGTGGATAGAGACCTACGTAGTGCGTCGACCTGCATAGGTTCAGTTGCTGACTGGGGGGTCGCGCTGGGCGGTAGAGGAGAAGGAATAAGTGGGTCTGTGGTCCGAAGACCAGAGTCTTTCTTTCTTCCTCTCGGAGAGTCTTTGATCTATCCGGATGCATAACTGAATGAAGTCATCCAGATCGTCCAGGGCCTCAACTCCGGCGAGTTCGTCTTTATTAATTCAGACAGGCCTCGCCGGAATTGGCTCCTCTGTGCTGCTGGGATCCAGATGGTGTCCGTGACCCAACGGCGGAATTCAGCGGTGTATTCGGCGACGGAGCGTCTCCCTTGCCGCAGACTATGTAGTCGCTCCTCAGCTGTCGCACAGCGGTTGTGGTCATCGAAGACTTGGCTCATGGCGGTGATGAAGTTGTTTAGGTCGTCCAGGAGCTGACTGTTAGACTCCACGTATGGCGATGCCCATGCTAAAGCTTCAGCCATCAAGAGATTGACCATGAATAGCACCTTCTTTTTCTCGGTGGTGAAGGGGGCTGGGTACATCTGAAAATAGATGCGGCATTGGTTTAGAAACCCCCGATACTGGCGTCTGTTGCCGCCAAATTTTGATGGGAGTGGCATGCAGGTGTCTGCGGACGTCCAGGAGTTGTCTCTGTAGTTCAATAATCTCCCTCTGTTGGCTTTGGACCACGTCTTGGAGCTGGCCAAATTTCTCCTGATACGTAGTACCAAATTCTTGAAGTTCAGTGACCTGCATACAGAGTGGCCATTGCAGACTCCATAGTTGGGCTGATTATTCTGTAACAATCCTACAGGCTTACCTGAGTCAGAGGACAGCTGGCTGGAGGTAGGAGTGGAGCCAAGTGGCAAGGACCGCAGGCAGGTAGTAGGTGCAGGAAGTCTGGTGGATGCGTGGTCAGGCAATCTGGATCGGCTACGGTGGTGGCAGTGCTGGATACCGGATGGACACTAGGTAGTACTCTGACGAGGACACGGGTTCACCTGAGTTGCAGAAACTAAGTGCTAGCTGGTATTCCCTTGAGCCCCTGATGGTGGGGATAGACTGCACTGCAAGCTAACACCAGGTCGCAGTCCCCAGGATCACCCAGCCAGGCAGAGTGCAGGTTCGGTCCGGAGGCGGAGGAGCAGACAAGGGATAACCACAGAGAAGTCAGATGAGCCAAAGGTCAGGGCGGGCAGCCGTAAGCGTGGTCAGACAATCCGGATCGGCAACGGTGGTAGCACTTCAGTAGATAGGGGCAAAGCAGAAGAGTAGTCGGTAGTCAATTCCTGGTCAGCAGTGGCCTTATGGTAGTAGGCGAGAGCAACAGATGAGGAGAAGCTTGATCAAGGCTCAGGAGCACAATAATCAACAATCTGGAGTGCAAGAGGCTGGACTTATATAGAGAAGTACCAGGTGTGGGGAATCAAGGGTGATGAGCAAGGCTTGACAAGACTAAGGTTGAATAATAGGCTTCAGGGGGGGAATGTCCAGGAAGGACGGTAGCCTAGTAAGCAGGGCTACCGCCTGGGGTGTGGCTGGTCACGGGTTCGAATCTCGACAACATGTGACCAGTAGACCATATTTGATTCAAATTCCTCATGACAGGCCACAAATATCCGCCACCACCCATAAAAATTCATGGTCCCTGTCTTAGGTAAATACAGCGGCATAAAAGGCCTAATTGCTACAGTCTGTCCCTGCTCCACACAGCAACCTCTCCCTACACTGACAAAAGACTTTTGTGGACCTATTAGCTAGCGACTTGTGTCACTATCCAGTCTGTCCCTGCTTCACACAGCAACCTCCAGCCACAGAATACAAAGTTCTTTGCTGTCAGGTGAACGCCTGTGGGCTAATTTTTGGGGCCTGTAATGGCCGACACTTACTTCTATATCCTGTGAATACCTAATGCAGTGTTTCTCAACTCCGGTCCTCAGGGCACACTAACGGGCCAGGTTTGCATGAAAACTGAAATACATCACAGGTGATATAATTTGCTGCTCAGTGATTGCAGTATTCTAGTCTGCATCTCCCCAAGGTAATACTTAAAATCTGGCCTGTTAGTGTGCCCTGAGGACCAAAGTTGAGAAACACTGGCCTAATGTACCTCCAGCCACAGAAAACCAAGTTCTTTGCTGTCAGGTGAACGCCTGTTGACTAATTTTTGGGGCCTGTACTGGCCGACACTTACTTTTGTATCCTGTGAATTGCAAATTTTTCAGACTGGAATTGAAAATCAATGGGTCTGTAAATGTTCCGCTAAATTGTGGAACGGATGCAGACCCATTTTACAGACATGTGAATGGACCCTATATGTATTTGACATGTATTTGCCGGCTGCTGTCAGTAGAGATGGCCTTGTGGCTCGCCCGGCGGTCGGTTCGCGGCAAATCTTGCTTGTTCGCTACCCGCCAAATTTGCGAACACATGGCGTCGTTCACGGCGGCCATATTAGTTTACATTGGGGAGAACATTGACCCATGACACAGCCGTCAGGTGGAACGGGACAGCCAATTGAAACATTCCAGCACATGGACAGTCCCCCTACCCTATAAATAGACCTGAGCTATCGGCCATTTCACATTCCGCTTTCTGCCAGTGTAGGGAGAGGTCTGCTGTGCTCATCAGGGAGAGTTTGCTAGACACATATAGCGCTGTGAAGATCCACAAAAGTCCTTTTCAGGGCTGGTATTTCGGTATAGGTCTACTAGTATCTTTTGAGTTTAGGGACAGGTATCCAATCGGTGCTTTAGGGGCAGTTAGAGATCGGCTGCAGTCACACAAATCCCTCTGTTAATGTGTTAATCTGAGTAAACTTTTTCAAGTGTATTTGTGTCATGCAACAATATTGCCAATTATTTGTAGAACTGGTGTAATAAACCTGTGCCCCCCCCCCCAATACCACATATTGAATTGAGGTGTTATTCAACAGTATACTTTTCTAAGATTGTATTTTAGTCCTGCAAACATTTGGCCTCTTTTGCTGTGTTAACTGTGCTACATACAGTAACAACAGTTACTGGCCAATTATTATTATTATTCAGGATTTATATAGCGCCAACAGTTTGCGCAGCGCTTTACAATGTGAAGGAAGACAATACAGTTACAATACAGTTCAAAACAGGAGGAACTAGAGGGCCCTGATCGTTAGAGCTTACAATCTAGAAGGGAGGGTCAAGTGAAACAAAAGGCAATAACCGTGGGGGATGGGTTGATGGAAAAAAAGGAGGTACATTTGTTAGGGGTTGGTAGGATTGGCATCTCTGAAAAGGAGGGTTTTCATAGATCGCCTAAAAGCTAATAGAGTGGGAGATAATCGGACAGATAAGGGTAAGGAGTTCCATAGGATTGGAGAGGCTCTGGAAAAGTCCTGGAGGCGAGCATGGGAGGAGGTGATGAGGGAGCTAGAGAGCAGGAGGTTTTGAGAGGAACGAAGAGAGCGATTAGGTTGGTATTTTGAGATGAGGTTGGTGATGTAGCTGGGGGCTAGGCAATTATTTGTAGAACTGGTGTGATACACCAATGGCCCCCCAATACCACATATTGAAGTGGGGTGTTATCTGAGTAAACTTTAACAAGTGTATTTGTGTCCTGCAACAGTATTGCCTCGTTTGCTGAATGAAGTCTGGTACACACAGCGCCAAACTCACTGGCCAATATTTTTTAACTGGTGTGATAAACCAATGGCCCCCCAATACCACATATTGAAGTAGGGTGTTATCTGAGTAAACTTTTACAAGTGTATTTGTGTCCTGCAACAATATTGCCTCGTTTGCTGAGTGAAGTCTGATACACACAGCGCCAAACTCACTGGCCAATTTTTGAACTGGTGTGATACACCAATGCCCCCCCCCCCCCCAACACCACATATTGAAGTGGGGTGTTATTTAACAGTATAATTTTCTAAGAGTGTATTTTAGTCCTGCAAAAATGTGGCCTCTTGCTGTGTATACAGTGCTACACACAGTGACAACAGTTACTGGCCAATTATTTGTAGAACTGGTGTGATAAACCTGTGGCCCCCCCAATACCACATATTGAAGTGGGGTGTTATCTGAGTAAACTTTAACAAGTGTATTTGTGTCCTGCAACAATATTGCCTCGTTTGCTGAGTGAAGTCTGGTACACACAGTGCCAAACTCACTGGCCAATTTTTTGAACTGGTGTGGTACACCAATGGCCCCCCCAATACCACATATTGAAGTGGGGTGTTATTTAACAGTATAATTTTCTAAGATTGTATTTTAGTCCTGCAAAAATTTGGCCTCTTTTGCTGTGTTAACTGTGCTACACACCGTAACAACAGTTACTGGCCAATTATTTGTAGAACTGGTGTGATAAACCTGTGGCCCCCCCAATACCACAGATTGAAGTGAGGTGTTATTTAACAGTATACTTTTCTAAGATTGTATTTTAGTCCTACAAAAATTTGGCCTCTTTTTCTGTGTTAACTGTGCTACACACAGTGACAACAGTTACTGGCCAATTATTTGTAGAACTGGCAGACTGACAGACCGGCAGATAGGGAGGAGAGGCAGGCAGAACTTACATTGCACAAGAGGTACAAAGCAGACCGCAAATGTATCAGGAGCGAGCCATCAACCATGTACAGTCACATCTGGTGCTCCCAGGCCGCCGTCACATGGCTCCGCAGTGTGGGCTTTTTTTAATGTGTCCGTTGCTGACAACAGTGTTGCCATCTGCAGCCTTTGCAGTCAACGCATAAGTCGCGGTAAGCCCAACACTCACCTAGGGACAACCGCCTTAAGAAGGCACCTGAAATCCCATCACCAAGCCCAGTGGGAGCAACACCGTCAGAACCCACAAAGCCACACTCCAGGCTCTCACCGTCCAGCCTCTTCTCCTTCTCCTGTCTCTTCACAATAGTCCAACACTCCACCTTCCATGATGCCGTCGTCATGTTGTTCTGGAAAAAGGCAGGCTTCTGTGGCTCAAATGTTGGAGCGTTAAAAAAGGTGTCCGACAGGTGTCCGACTACATCGGGTTAACGGCCGATGTGGACGCTCTGAGGAGTGATGAACCCCTGGACTACTGGGTGGGCAGGCTTGACCTCTGGCCAGAGCTTGCACAATTTGCAATGGAACTGTTGGCTTGCCCCCCCCGTCCAGTGTCCTGTCCGAAAGGACGTTCAGCGCAGCAGGGGGGATCGTGACCGATAATCGCACTCGCCGAGCTCATGACAGTGTAGACTACCTCACATTTATAAAAATGAATAAGGGAAGGATCTCTGAGGAATTCAACACATGTGACCACCAGTAGACCATGTTTCATTGAAATTCCTCATCACAGGCCACAAATATCTGCCAGACCGCCATCCACCCACAATTTCTGGTCCTTGTCTTCGCTAAATACAGAGGCATAAAAGGCATTTCATGTCCATTGAATGGCTAATTTTTGGGGCCTATACAGGCCAACACTTACTGTTCTGTGTACTGTGAATGCCTAATGTACCTCTAGCCATCAAATACTACATTCTTTGCAGTCAGTTCAACCCATGTGAGCTAATTTTTGCAGCCTAAACAGGCCGACACTTACTTCTGTATACTGTGTGAATGCCTAATGTACCTCTAGCCATCAAATACTACATTCTTTGCTGTCAGCTAAATCCATGTGAGCTAATTTTTGCGGCCTATACAGGCCGACACTTCTGTATCATGTGAAAGCCTACTGTACCTCTAGCCATCAAATACTAAGTTCTTCGCTGTCAGTTAAACCCATGTGGGCTAATTTTTGGAGCCTGTACAGGCCGACACTTACTTCTGTATACTGTGAATGCCTACTGTACTTCCAGCCATCAAATACTACGTTCTTTACTATCAGTTCAACCCATGTGAGCTAATTTTTGCAGCCTATACAGGCCGACACTTACTTCTGTATACTGTGAACGCCTACTGTATCTCTAGCCATCAAATACTACGTTCTTTGCTGTCAGTTAAACCCATGTGAGCTAATTTTTGGGGCCTATACTGTCCGACACTTACTTCTGTATCCTGTGAATGCCTAATGTACCTTCAGCCACAGAATACTAGGTTCTTAGCTGTCAGGTAAACCCATGTGGGCTAATTTTTGGGGCCAGTACTGGCCGACACTTACTTCTGTATCCTGTGAATGCCTAATGTACCTTCAGCCACAGAATACTAGGTTCTTAGCTGTCAGGTAAACCCATGTGGGCTAATTTTTGGGGCCAGTACTGGCCGACACTTACTTCTGTATCCTGTGAATGCCTAATGTACCTTCAGCCACAGAATACTACGTTCTTAGCTGTCAGGTAAACGCATGTGGGGTAATTTTTGGGGCCTGGAATGGCCGACACTTACTTCTTTATCCTGTGGATGCCTAATTTTTCAGACTGGAAATGAAAAACAATGGGTTTTGTTCCAAATTGTGGAATGGACAGATGTGTGAATGGACCCTATATGTATTAGACAATGTATTTACCGGCTGCTGTCAGTTCTGGCTGATTTATGAAAAAAAATAAAAAAAATGTTTTTGCTGTAATAAAAAAAAAAAAAAAATTTAGGGCAACTTTTTCAAATGCAATACTTCTGTTATGAAATTGTCCATGTGCTGGGACTATTTGTGCATATCTACTACGTCTTTTGTGGCTGCAAATATGACCTAAAGGTTTTTAAAGTTCGCCTCCCATTAAAGTCAATGGGGCCCGCTGCGAACTTGCGGTTCGTGGACTTTTGAGAAAATTTCGCGAACCGTCCCGGCTGATGTTCATCCATCTCTAGCTGTCAGTTCTGGCTGATATAGAAAAAAATAAATACATTTTTTGGCTGAAAAAAAAAAAATTAAGGCAACTTTTCCAATTGCAATATTTCTGGTATGTCAGTGTCCATAGTGGGACTATGTGTGCACAGATAGTAAGTATTTAGTAAGTATTTTGTGGCTGCAAATATGACCTAAAGGTTTTTAATGTTCGCCTGCCATTAAAGTGAATGGGGTCCGCCGTGAACTTGCGGTTCGCGAACATTTGAGAAATGATGTTCGTCCATCACTATTATTGGACACTGAGAATATGGTTTGGATAACTTCAAATGGGACAGTTATATTTATCAGCAATATCTCTCAATAAATATGAAAATTTTATAATAATGTTGTTCTTGTTTGTGCTACTGGATTTTGTATTCTTTTTTTTTCTGTGGTTTGTATATTATTTTTGTTATGTGAAAAATTAAATAAAAGAGATATTGAAACATAAAAATATGAAAATTTTATCCCACTTTACACTTTCAGACCTATAGCCTGTTGCCATGAAGTCTGTGACTCCTAAATACTCAAAGCAATGCTTTAGATGTGTATTCCATGTACTTCAATGTGGGAGACGGACAGACTGTCACTGGCAGGCTCTCCCTATTGGCTGTCTATTGAGGTGTGATGTGGATTGTTGTTAAGTCTGTCTGTTCCATTGTTAAATGTTAATGACCTCACATCGTTCTGTCCAGATGGCTATATAATTAGTTCAGGCTAATTCTATTTCTGTATACAATTTCATCTGCATATGATAAAGTAATCAGGCAACCCCTGACCTGTGTGTGGTAATCTGATCAGAAGGGGGGGGGGGGGGTCCATGCTGTATATGAATTCTGTGTGACTGTTCAATAAATGGAGATTTCAATACAAGCTAAGTTGTCGGCTAGCTTTGTATGTAGGGCGGCTGGGAAAATCTAATATCTATGTTCAAGACTGTGGGAAGCCCTATACTGACGGAAGCACACAAACACAGTGTGGGTCGTGGTTCCGTTACATTGGTAGCAAGCGATGGGATGCTTTCTGCAGTCTGGCACATCCAAACCTCCACTGGGATCCAAGGTCTTTGGAGCAGAAGAGGAGAGGTACAGATATCAGCCACCATGGAAGAGGAATTCGGAAGGAGGTTGTGAGAGATGCGGATACAGCACAGAGGACCAGTGTCAGAGAAGATCCTGCTAGGATGGCATGATGTGATCCGCTGGGAACTCTGGAAGGAAGCACTAGCCCGTGAGCAGCAACACCAGGGAAAAATCCTCCCCTCCTTCCAGGAAAGGTACTGGTCCCAGTATGAAGTGTGAATGGTGTTTTTAGGGAGACAACCGCACAAGGAATGGAAAGCCGAGTTAAGCAGGCTGGTTCAGGCGGAGATGCGGCTGGGCCCTCTGCTGGTATGTAACCCAAGTGTGCCCATGGACAGAGGACAACAGCCCAACGGAAGGCTTTTGCTACGGCGGCCCGGGGTTGTTATTAGAGAGTCTGTCTGAGGACCCCGGCTTTGGGAGCGATTTGGAGTGGCGTTTGGAGGAAATCTTGGAATACAGAGAACAGATGCTGAATGTCTTGGAAGTGCACTGGGCACTGGAAGATTTGGAATTTCTAGCCAATCAGAAATGGGAGCTGGAGATTGCCTACAGACGGCTGCTAGACTCTGCTCAGTGCCGGGCCTGGGCTCCCCTGGCCTGGGAATTGTCACAACCCACCTGGGGTCTTGCAGTGGAGAGGGAACCCAGTTGCAGTGGAACAGCACTCCCTTACAATCACGACCCTCAGGAGTCCCTGGAAGTGGGAACAGGGCCCCATAGGGTCTGTGGTGGCACGGAGGCCTTTAATGAAGAGGAGGAAGTAAGGTCGACAACTCTGGAGTCAGGTCTGGCAGGCAATCAAGGAGTATCCACCTGAGGGAGAAAGGATCAGGAACCAGGAACACAGACAATGCAATTAGCAGACACACAGGAGCAAGGAAAATAACCAAGCACTGACTGGAAGGTGTGCTTGGTTTATATAGGCAGCCAGGATCACATGACCCGCCACCTCCCACCAGTAGGTGGGGCTGCCAGGGGCTATAAAGGGAGGTCAGAGACCCAGCGCCATCTTGGTTTGCTTCATAGAACCTGATCTTACCAGATCTTCAACTCTCCTCTCTCCCTCTGTGTAAAACACTGTAACCGCATGGCGGCCGCCATCTTGCCATGACAGTGTGCCGCTGCAGTCCTCAGAGGTGAGGGGAGGAGAAGGAGCCACCGCAGACCCGGAGGGGGTGTCTCTGTGACCGGCAAGCACCGAGACTCTGTTGCGAGAACGCCGCAGGCGCCCAGACGCAGGTGAGTATGCGGCAGTGCCGTGACAGAGCCCCCTTCCTAAATGCGACCTCAGGGCGCAAAATAGGGTTGGTCGACCAGGGCGATCTTTCCTCTGGGCCATACCCTTTCCAGTGGAGGAGATACTCCAGATTTCCCCCCACGACGTCTGGAATAGAGAATCTCTTGGACTTCAAACTCTTCAGAGCCATCCACAACCACTGGAGAGGGTGGAGCAACAAAACGGGAAGGAAATCTGTTGGGTTTCCAAGGTTTTAGGAGGGATACATGAAAAACCGGATGTAACCTGTAGGTGGAAGGGAGATCCAGGCGGACGGCCACAGGAGATAGGTTCTCGGTTATAGTGAAAGGCCCTATGTAACGTGGTCCTAACTTCCGTGAGGGGCAAGACAAACGCATATGTTGTGTGGATAGCCAGACTTTGTCTCCTGGTACATAGGTGGGTGCTGAGGACCTTTTCTTGTCTGCATATCCTTTGTAGCGTTGTTGTGCTATTTTCTGGGTCTGGTACAACATAGGCTTAAGATGTCTAAGTTTGTTCAGTTGTGAGGCTACATCTGGCACTGTGTTTGGACAAGGTAGCTCTGGAAGGGCACATGGATGGAAACCATAGTTGGCATAAAAAGGTGTCATCTTGCTGGAGTGGTGCATGTGGTTGTTGTAGGAGAACTCTGCTGTGGGAAGCAGAGATAACCAGCCGTCTTGCAGATTTGTAGTGAAACAACGAAGATATTGTTCTAGAATCTGGTTGGTACGTTCTGTTGGCCGTTCTGTGGCCGTTGGTCTGAGGATGGTAAGCCGAGGATAAACATCGTTGGATCCTTAGATGACGACAAAAATGGGACCAGAAACGGGAGGTGAACTGGGACCCACGGTCAGTGATGATGGTTTGGGGTAATCCATGTATCCGAAATATGTTTTGCAGGAACAAGGAGGCAGTCTTTGAAGCAGATGGAAGTCCTACAGAAGGAATGAAATGTGCCATTTTTGTGAATCTATCCACTACCACCATGATGGTGTTGTGTTTGTGGGATAAGGGTAGATCCAGAATAAAGTCCATGGCTATGTCAGTCCATGGTCCTCGAGGAACTGCAGGAGGTTGGAAAAGACCCACAGGTTTTATCTTTGGGGTCTTTGATCGAGCACAGACATCACAAGAAAGGACATAATCCCTGACGTCCGATTTAATAGAAGGCCACCAATAATAACGGCTAATGATTTCAAATGTCTGGGTAATTCCTCCATGGCCTGCTGAAAGGGTATCATGGAATTAGCCAATTACCTCAGATTGGAGTGAAGGTGGTGTATACAGTTGTTCACCATGGTACCATAAGCCTTGTTTCTGGATCAGAGGAGGTATCATTACCGGTGGTTGGACCGATGAATTGCGTAAATGGTCTAGGAGTGATACCTGTATTGCTAGGAATTGGTTTGGGTAGGATGGTGTCTTGGGTTTGATCTGTTGGGTTTGTCTTTTCATACATGCGTGATAGAGCATCTGCCTTTTGATTTTTTGACCCCGGGCGGTAGGTGATCTGCAAATTAAATCTGGAAAAGAATAAAGCCCAGCGGGCTTGACGGGGACGCAGTCTCTTAGCAGTACGTAGGTACTCTAGATTACTGTGGTCTGTATATACAGTTATTGGTAAGGGTGCTTCTTCAAGGAGATGGCGCTATTCCTCTAGAGTGTTTTTGACAGCAAGAAGTTCCCTTTCGCCCACGTCGTAGTTTATTTCAGCGGGCAGGAGTTTTCGTGAGTAGAATGCCAGGGGGTGAAATCGATCATCCCTCTCACCTCTTTGGGACAGGATACCCCCAATGGCAATATCTGAGGCGTCAACTTCAAGCAAGAAGGCCTTCGTAGAATTGGGCTGGATGAGAATAGGAGCCTGGGTAAACAGTTCTTTTAGTTTCTCAAAGGCCTCTTGAGCTTGGTTGGTCCATGTGAACAGGTTGTGGCTTTTTGTCAGGGCTGTAATGGGGGAGCATACCTGGGAAAAACCTCTGATAAAACGTCTATAGAAAATTCTTGTCCTTAGGGGTAGGCCATTCCAGGATAGCTGTGATCTTACGAGGGTCCATTTGTATTTGCCATGGAGAGATCAAGTACCCCAGGAATTCCACGGATTCTGTATCAAAAACACATTTCTCCAATTTGGCATAGAGTCTGTGCTCACAGAGACGGAGAAGTACCCTTCTCATATGCTCGTTATGTTCAGCAGGAGAAGAGGAGAAGATCAGGATGTCATCTAGATATATTACGACGAAAGAATCCAGTATATCACGGAAGACATCATTCAGGAAGTGCTGGAATGTGGCTGGAGCATTGCAGAGCCCGAAGGGCATGACAAGATATTCAAAATGTCCGTAGCGTGTCCTGAATGCTGTCTTCCACTCATCCCCCTTGCGTATGTGGATCAGGTTATATGCCCCTCGTAGGTCTAGTTTAGAGAAAATCTTTGCTTTCCTTAATCGATCTAGGAGCTCGGGTATCAGAGGTAAGGGATATCGATTCTTAATAGTGATGTTATTCAAGGCACGGTAGTCAATACATGGGCGAAGACCTCCATCTTTCTTACCAACAAAAAAATATACCTGCTCCTGCTGGTGACGTGGAAGGTCTGATGAAACCTTTGGCGAGGCTGTCAGAAATGTACCCTTTGAGGTGCGCGAGTTCAGTTTCCGACAGAGGGAATACACGTCCATAGGGGATAGGGGCACCTGGGAGCAAATCGATTGAACAATCATTCAGGGGCGTACCGTGGGGTTGGCCAGAATGGCGCCCGCCAGGGGAGCAGGCCGAGCGGGGGTGGAAACACACTGGCAGTGTAGTGTAGAAGCAGTGACTTACTGCTCCTCCCGGTCCTCCGTTCAGCCTGCGCCCCCCGGGCCCCGCGGCTGGCGCCCCCCCCCCCGCTCCAATCCCGGAAGCCGCCCGACCAGAGCTCGCTGTGTGTCCACTGTCCAGACTGTGACATTGTGTGTCCGACTCGGAGCTCGGTGCGATGGGCGGGCCGGCGGCTCCCCTCGTCACAGGGCTCCGCCCACACGACTCGTCATCAGCAGGCTCCTAGGCAGCTCCAGGCTCAGCAGGCTGCTGATGGGGGATGAAGAATGCTGCACTCTCTCTGCCTGTGATGCTGGCTCCCAGGTACCATGAGTAGACCAGACCATACTATATATATATATATATATATATATATATATATATATATATAGATATATAGAGGAGGCCACATCCTGTATGTGTGTGTGTGTATATATATATATATATATATATATATATATATACACTGTATAGTGCAGCATAGAGGATGCCATATCCTGTGTGTGTATATATATATATATATATATAGTGCAGTATAGAGGATGCCATATCCTGTGTGGATATATACTGTATATATACAGTGCCTTGCGAAAGTATTCGGCCCCCTTGAACTTTGCGACCTTTTGCCACATTTCAGGCTTCAAACAAAGATATAAAACTATAATTTTTTGTGAAGAATCAACAACAAGTGGGACACAATCATGAAGTGGAAGGAAATTTATTGGATATTTCAAACTTGATTAACATATAAAAAACCGAAAAATTGGACGTGCAAAATTATTCAGCCCCTTTACTTTCGGTGCAGCAAACTCTCTCCAGAAGTTCAGTGAGGATCTCTGAATGATCCAATGTTGACCTAAATGACTAATGATGATAAATAGAATCCACCTGTGTGTAATCAAGTCTCCGTATAAATGCACCTGCACTGTGATAGTCTCAGAGGTCCGTTTAAAGCGCAGAGAGCATCATGAAGAACAAGGAACACACCAGGCAGGTCCGAGATACTGTTGTGGAGAAGTTTAAAGCCGGATTTGGATACAAAAAGATTTCCCAAGCTTTAAACATCCCAAGGAGCTCTGTGCAAGCGATAATATTGAAATGGAAGGAGTATCAGACCACTGCAAATCTACGAAGACCTGGCCGTCCCTCTAAACTTTCAGCTCATACAAGGAGAAGACTGATCAGAGATGCAGCCAAGAGGCCCATGATCACTCTGGATGAACTGCAGAGATCTACAGCTGAGGTGGGAGACTCTGTCCATAGGACAACAATCAGTCGTATACTGCACAAATCTGCCCTTTATGGAAGAGTGGCAAGAAGAAAGCCATTTCTTAAAGATATCCATAAAAAGTGTCGTTTAAAGTTTGCCACAAGCCACCTGGGAGACACCAAACATGTGGAAGAAGGTGCTCTGCTCAGATGAAACCAAAATCAAACTTTTTGGCAACAATGCAAAACGTTATGTTTGGCGTAAAAGCAACACAGCTCATCACCCTGAACACACCATCCCCACTGTCAGACATGGTGGTGGCAGCATCATGGTTTGGGCCTGCTTTTCTTCAGCAGGGACAGGGAAGATGGTTAAAATTTATGGGAAGATGGATGGAGCCAAATACAGGACCATTCTGGAAGAAAACCTGATGGAGTCTGCAAAAGACCTGAGACTGGGAAGGAGATTTGTCTTCCAACAAGACAATGATCCAAAACATAAAGCAAAATCTACAATGGAATGGTTCACAAATAAACATATCCAGGTGTTAGAATGGCCAAGTCAAAGTCCAGACCTGAATCCAATCGAGAATCTGTGGAAAGAACTGAAAACTGCTGTTCACAAACGCTCTCCATCCAACCTCACTGAGCTCCAGCTGTTTTGCAAGGAGGAATGGGCAAAAATTTCAGTCTCTCGATGTGCAAAACTGATAGAGACATACCCCAAGCGACTTACAGCTGTAATCGTAGCAAAAGGTGGCGCTACAAAGTATTAACTTAAGGGGGCTGAATACTTTTGCACGCCCAATTTTTCAGTTTTTTATTTGTTAAAAAATTTTGAAATATCCAATAAATTTCGTTCCACTTCATGATTGTGTCCCACTTGTTGTTGATTCTTCACAAAAAATTACAGTTTTATATCTTTATGTTTGAAGTCTGAAATGTGGCAAAAGGTCGAAAAGTTCAAGGGGGCTGAATACTTTCGCAATGCACTGTATATATATATATACAGGATGTGGCCTCCTCTATACTGCACTCATATATATATATATATATATATATATATATATATATATATATATATATACACAGGATGTGGCCTTCTCTATACTGCACTCTATATATATATTTTTTTTTTTACACACACACACAGGATGTGTCCTCCTCTATACTGAACTATATACATATATATATATCTATCTATCGGTGCCACCTTATCAGGGCCCATCAGTGCCGCCTCATTAGCGCACATTATTGTAGGAGAACAATTACCTGTTTGCAAAATTTTATAACAAAATTTTTTTTTTTTATTATAGCCTAAACATTATCTTTAATGGATACGCAGACGGTTAAAAATAATTAGAAATTGATGTAAAAAGACAAACAACAGAAAATCTAACTGATGGGGGGGGGCGCCTATACAGCTTCTCACCAAGGGCGCTGGAGACCCTAGGTACGCTTCTGCAATCATATGGACGTCTTGGGGGCAACTGATCTGCATTCTGTTTGTTGAAGACATCCTGGAATTCCTTGTATTTGTCTGGCGAGATAACTGGAGGGTCAAAGTTCATTGTGAGTAGATGCTTGGGTGTCTCTTTTAAGCAAGTGGTGGTGCAAAAGGTGGAAGAGAAGGTGAGAGTACCCTTGATCCAGTCCATCGCTGGATTGTGGTTACGAAGCCAGGGAAGGCCGAGGATGAGTGGGAATATTGGTGAGGGTACAATATCCAAATTGATAGTTTCTTTATGGTGACCAAGGAGGAGACAGATGGGACCGGTTTCATGTAGTACGGGTCCAGTTTTGATAGGAGTCCAATCTACCACGAATAGGGATAACGGCCGTGACTTAAGTTGCATAGGCATATGATGTGATCGGACTAAGGTCTGGTCTATGAAACACCCGCTGGCTCCGGAGTCAATGATGGCTGTAATCTGGAGATCTCTAATTCCCCACTGGAGAGAAAGAGAAACAGATAAGTAAGAAGCAGTGGATGGAACAGTAGAAGTCCAGGAAGAAGGGGCTAAGGAACCCTTACCAGGTGAGGTTGTGGGTCGGACTGGGCATGACCGGAGTTGGTGATCGGCTTTCCCACAATAGAGACAGAGTCCTTGAGAACGGCATCTCTTGCTTTCTTCTTCCGTTAGTGGACGACGAACCATGCCTATTTGCATAGGTTCTTCCGATGAGGAAGAGGACGGAGAAGCAGAAGGCATAGGGCCTGGGGATTCCAAGGACCGGAGATTAGCTGGAGCCTGTCTCTCACTTCTTCGTTCACAGAAGCGCCGGTCTAATTGGGTGACTAGGAGGATCAGACCCTCCAAGGAAGGGGGTACCCCAACTCTGGCTAATTTATCTTTTAAGGCCTCGGATAGTCCTAGTCGGTACTGTTCTATCAGGCCAGTTTCATTATAACCAGTGTCAGACGCCAACTCCCGGAAATCAGTGGTATAGTCCTCCACAGGTCTTCTTCCTTGCCAGAGGGAACGGAGGGCTGAGCGAGCAGCGGAGGGTCTCAAAGGGTCATCATATAATGTACGCATAGCTGCGGCAAAAGAGTCCCAGGTCTCCAATATTGGACTTTTTGAGTGCAGGAGTTGGTGTGCCCAGGTTTGTGGTTGACCTGACAGCAAGGCAATGGTTGTGCGGACCTTCATATAATCATTGGGGTAGGTGGGTGGTTTTAGGACGAAGAGTAGTTCACAAGCTGTGGTGAATGATCGCAGTTCAGATTTCTTTCCAGTAAACTTTTCAGGCATAGGAATGGCTGGTTCTGGGAATGCAGTTAGTACCGGACCAGTGGCTGGGGGTGAGTCTGGAAGGGGTACAGACTGAGCCCTTCTTTGTTCATGTTGAAGAAGCATAGCATTGCTGGCTTGTAGATCTTGGACGGCTTGAGCCAAGGCTGTCATCTCTTGGGTGAGAGCAGTAATAGCTTCGGCTGTTCCTGCGGGTTCCATTTTTGCGGCTTGGTTATTATGTCACAACCCACCTGGGTCTTGCAGTGGAGAGGGAACCCAGTTGCAGTGGAACAGCACTCCCTTACAATCACGACCCTCAGGAGTCCCTGGAAGTGGGAACAGGGCCCCGTAGGGTCTGTGGTGGCACGGAGGCCTTTAATGAAGAGGAGGAGGTAAGGTCGACAACTCTGGAGTCAGGTCTGGCAGGCAATCAAGGAGTATCCACCTGAGGGAGAAAGGATCAGGAACACAGACAATGCAATTAGCAGACACACACGAGCAAGGAAAATAACCAAGCACTGACTGGAAGGTGTGCTTGGTTTATATAGGGAGCCAGGATCACATGACCCGCCACCTCCCACCAGTAGGTGGGGCTGCCAGGGGCTATAAAGGGAGGTCAGAGACCCAGCACCATCTTGGTTTGCTTCATAGAACCTGATCTTACCAGATCTTCAACTCTCCTCTCTCCCTCTGTGTAAAACACTGTAACCGCATGGCGCGCCATCTTGCCATGACAGTGTGCCGCTGCAGTCCTCAGAGGTGAGGGGAGGAGAAGGAGCCACCACAGACCCGGAGGGGGTGTCTCTGCAACCGGCAAGCACCGAGACTGTGTTGCGAGAACGCCGCAGGCGCCCAGACGCAGGTGAGTATGCGGCAGTGCCGTGACAGGAATATCCAGAAGTACCAGCTGACAGTCCAGAAATCCTGACTGAAGAATCGACAATGTGACACAGTAATAATGTGCTTTGCTCACCTTCACCCATGGTTTTGGATGCGGAGGTTATATGGCGGATGCAGCAAGTGCTGACTCACCTTGACGAACGTGTTTCTGCACAGGACGAGCTTGGATGGAGGAATGCATCTGTCCAGCCACTGGATAAAGGTATGGGAGAAAAGGAAGCCATCTTCATTCCCCAACCATGGATCACAGATTTAATAGGCTTTCCATCGGAAGATGATATGGATGATAAATCACCTGACAAAGTGTTGGTACTGGGCCCAAGAGCCACCAGCCCATGCCCTGGACTTTCAGCAATTCCAGAGGCTGGGGATTTAACAGACTTTTCTGCTGAGGAGGAACGTCCCAGTGAGCGTACAGCAGAAGAGCGGGCATTCAGGCATAGTGCTGCTGACCTCTGCCTGCAACAATCGGTGACCCAGGAAGATGTGTGCAAGGCCACTGACTTTTCAGTGTACTTCCCTGCAGAACAGCTGGCATTAGGGCCTAACATTACTGAGCTCTGCCCAACACCAACAGCAGCTTCAGCCTTCCTGAGAGAAGAGGCCCAGGGTGAGAAGGCGGTGATCACTCCCCAACAGCAGCTGCACAGTTGGGAGAAGTAGGTGGTCATCCTTCCTCCCCAGCAAGAGATCCACAGTTTGGGAGCGGAGGAAGCCAGTCTCCCTCCCCAACAGTTAGCCAGAGTGGATTATGTGGAGTCCCCAGCAGAAGTGCTGGCAACAGGGCAGAATGCTACCAACCGCTGCCCAGAACCTGCAACAGCTACAGAGTTCCAGGAAGCTGGGGAAATCGGCCCCTTGCCGCAGCGACAAGCTGATGAAGTGAAGCTTCTACTCCCAGCTGAAGCGCTGGCAGCTGGACAGAGAGTCAACGACCTCTGCCCCACACCTGTGGCAGTTCCGGAGGCCCAGGGTGAGAAGGGAGAGGAGGTTGTTGTCCTCCCTCCCCAACAGACAGTCAGACCGAAGGAAACTGTCTTCCCTCCCCAGCCAGGATCTGTATATCTGGGAGACAGTACCGGAGAAAGTTTGTCCCAACCGCCAGATGAGGGTACGGAAGATGGAGCCGCTGACTCCCCTTCCAAGCAGCAGACGGCGCCCCAGAATGATGACACCAACCCAGCAGAAGAGCTGGCAACAGAGCAGAGTGCTGCTGGCCTCTGCCCTCAACGTACAAAAGATGGAGTTCCTGTGGTAATAGATGGGACTGCGAGCTTCCCCCTCTATATCCCAGGGATGCAGGGCAGTCGGCCCAGGTCCCTAACAGCATGAGGGTGTGAGCCCAGCCACCCTGTCTTCTCTCCAGCAGCTGAAAGGACTCCAGGGAGAAGGGCCAGTCCATGCTTCTCCCCTGCAGTGGGTATGTTCTACGAGAGAGGAAGAGGTTGGCTGGCTGAGTAATGCTCCGTTCAGGACAATTTGCTTGGGGTACAGTGTGGGTACAGACATTGGGGGACTTGAACTACAGACTTCCTTCAAAGTCAACCCGTTTGGGGTCCCCTCCTGTGTTAGCCTCCTTCCAAAAAGGGAGAGATGTGACAGAAGTCACTTTGGTTGGGGGGCCTGTGGAACACAGCTTACCTTATAGAGGTTGGGAAATTCCTGTCTCAGCCCCCTAGGCCCCTCTTATGTCTAAGTCATCCTGTGTCTAATAGGGACACAGGGTGACCAAGAAGCCCAGTCTGGCCTACCCAAACCAGACTTCCACAGACTGATTGGCTATGAGAGCTCCGTGTGCCCTGCTGGGACAAACATCCAAACTATGTGGAACTTTGTCAAGGAAGCTGCCATGATGGATTGACTCTTTGGGACTTGTTACCTGACTAACTCAGGCATAGACCGATTGGAGGTCTGGTACCTGGTTAGTCTACCTTTGGGGGAAGATATGTGATGGTACTCACCATCACTGGGAGTGAGGGACAGATACTTAAAGGACACTGAGAATATGGTTTGGATAACTTCAAATGGGAGAGTAATATTTATCAACAATATCTCTCAAGAACTATGAAGATTTGATCCCACTTTACACTGTGAGACCTATAGACTGTTGCCATGAAGTCTGTGACACCTAAATAATCATAGCAATACGTAGATGTGTATTGAGTATTCCATGTACTTCAATGTAGGAGACAGACAGACTGTCACTGGCAGGCTCTCCCTATTGTCTGTCTATTGAGGTGTGATGTGGATTGTGTTAAGTCTGTCCGTTGCACTGTTAAATGTTAAATGACCTTACATTGTTTCTGTCCAGATGGCTAGATAATTTGTTCAGGTTAATTCTATTTCTGTATACAATTTCATCTGCATATGATAATGTAATCAGGCAATCCCTGACCTGTGTGTGGTAATCTGATCAGGAGGGGGAGGTTCATGCTGTATATAAATTCTGTGTGACTGTTCAATAAACTGAGATTCCAGTACAAGCTAAGTTGTCGGCTAGGTTTGTATGTAGGGCAGCTGGAATATCTATATATCTTCATGACTGGGAGGAAGTCCACAATTACAGTGTGGGTCGGAGTTCCGTTACAATCTTTATCTTTAATATTATTAATTTTCTTGCTAGCTGCTTGTATAGCTTAGAAAGTCTTATCTAACCTAGACAGTCAGCTTCTTCCTGTTCTTCACCGGCAACACTATCTCCCTTTATCTGAATTTGGTAAGCTATACTTCACTTCCTGAAAAGGTTGTTGGCCTTTCTTAGACAGGCATGCCTAGACACCCCCATCCCTCCGATCCTTCACAGAACATGATTTCCTCCTGTCTTCATTGCCTTGTTTAGGCTAGCAGCTTCTCCTGAGAGAGAGAGAGAGAGAGAGAGAGAGAGAGAGAGGGAGAGAGGGGGGGGGAAGGGGAGGGGGAGAGAGAGAGGGGTGTCACGTGACCATCACAATATATGAAAGAAATAAGGTAGAAAGGAACATTTGTGAAAGTTTAGAAGGATGCGGATCCATTTCTATTCCTCATTACATGTGAGTAATGAGTTTTAGGCTCCATTTCCACTAGTGTGACTTGTCATGCAACTTTGGACACATGAAGTCGCATGACCAGTCACAGCCCATTGATTTCAATGGCACCCATTCCCATCTATGCCACTTTGAAAATCAGCGACTTTGAAAAGGTGCCTGCACTACTTTGGGGGAAAAGGAGAAAAGTTGGGACTTTATATGAGACATATAATAGAGAAGTCTCCATCCCTGGATCCATATGAAAAATAAGGAGAAAAAAATTGGGACTTTAATTGAGGCAAGATGGCGTCTGAAGAACTGGTCATGGTTTAAAACCATATGTTTATTAACCACTTGCTGACCGCCGCAAGTACATTTACTGCAGCAGTCAGCCCCGTGCAGACAAAGCGACCTAGTACTAATTCGCTCGCTCCCGCCGCTCTGGGGCGCGCTCCAGTGCGCCCACGGTCCCGCTGATGACCTGATTGGGTTCAGAACCGATCAGTCATCAGGTCCAGGCCAATGATTTTTGGCCTGGACCTGTTGATTGGTCCTGCCCAATCAGATTCTATTCTGAGCCTGTGTAATGTAAACACAGGCTCAGAAAAGACCTGCTCTCCCCTCCCATGATCCTTTTTGGATTAATCGAGAGAGGAGAGAGCACATCTAACTGAGAGTACTGCACCAAGCACACCCACACACACACACACTTAGATAGGCACATTTAACCCCCAATCGCCCCCCCCCCAGTTAACCCCTACACCCCCTGTCACAACACACACTGTATACTGTATATACACGTAACTGTATGTACACGTATGCTTTTACACGTAAAACACCCGCCACCCCCCAATAAAGATTTAACCCCCTGATCCCCCCCCAGTTAACCCCTTACCCCCTGTCACATTGCACACTAATAAACAGGTAATATAGTGTTTTACTGTATTTTGTATTAATGCGATTGTGACTTGAGTTAGCGCTAGTGAGTTCGTTTCTGTCCCAAGGAGGTTTAGGGTCCCCACCACCCCCCCAATAAAGATTTAACCCCCTGACCCCCCCCGATCACCCCTACACCCCCTGTCACAACACACACTGTATACAGTATATAGCATTTTCCTATATACCCGTATAAGTGTGACTTGTGACCAGGTGTAGCGTTTGCAGCCCTTCCTTTTACACTTAAAATACCGCCACCCCCCCAATAAAGATTTAACCCCCTGATCCCCCCCTGATCACATCCAGTTAACCCCTTCCCCCCTGTCACATTGCACACTAATACACATGTAATATATTGTTTTACTGTATTTTGTATTAGTGTGATTGTGACTTGAGTTAGCGCTTGCGAGTTCGTTTCTGTCCCAAGGAGGTTTAGGGTCCCCGCCACCCCCCCATAAAGATTTAACCCCCTGATCCCCCCCCGATCACCCCCAGTTAACCCCTTCATTGCCCTGTCACAGTGTCACTTTTATAGTGTAGTTTTTTTTTCTGATCACTATTATTAGTGACACAGGTGACATTAGCTAGTGTTAGCGTCAGTCTAAAATAGCGCAGATCCCCGAAGCATAGTTAGAAATAACCCCTTGATTACCACACACACACTTCCATTACTAGTATAGTGTTTGAACAGATCAATATCTGATCTGATCAGAACTATACTAGCGTCCCCATAGTTTAGGGTTCCCAAAACGCGGTGTTTGCACGATCAGCACTGATTCCTGCCAGCACCTGCGTTTAACCCCTTACGCCCAGCCCACCCCACCCCACCCAGGCAAGTACAGTAATCAATAGATTACTGTCACTTACAAAAAACACAACACACAAAACCGCTGTGTTAGCAGAGTCAGGCCTGATCCCTGCATTAGCAGTTTTTTTTGGTAGCGCTTGAAATAGTCCTTGACAACCAGGTGCTTTTTTTACCTGTGAGTCACACTACTGTACCGGTAAATTTAGTTACTAAAATGACCAAACATTGGTACAGTAGTGCAGAGGCTTACAGTATACTGACCATGTCAGATGAGAGCGATGGGAAATCCTCACTGGCAGAATCAGGGTCAATATACGAACCAGATGACAGCAGCGGCTCCCTGATAGACAGCTCAGACGACGGATGGGTCCCTGTTAGACCCAGGCGTACCCGACCCCATTCTGGAGTTGCTGAGATGCAGGAATCGCAGGGTGCTCGTATGGAGCAGAGTGTCGGTACTAGTGCTGCTCATCCTTCTGGTGACCTGGCAAGCAACAGCGGCCTAGTACACCCTGGACCTAGTACAACCAGCACTGCAGTAACACTTGGTGACGTGGAGAGTCCCATAAGTGCAGCTGAAGCTGGTGCAGTGGCTAGCAGGAGTAGTGGCCCGCAGCCACCACGTATTCGAAGACAGCCCGTAGAGCCCATAGTGCCCTCCCTGATGCGCTGGCATATCCCAAATGGCAACCCACTGATACTACAGCGCCAGTACTTCCCCCATTCACTGCCCAACCTGGAATCCACGTGGAGACAGCCAATTTTACGCCCCTGAATTTTTTTGAGCTGTTCTTCACGAAGATCTTTTCGGACCTATTGTGGATTAATCAAATTTATACGCACAACAATTCATCGCCGCCAACCCAAATTCGCCCCTTGCCAGAGAATTCGGCTGGAAACCTATAACGGTTCCCGATTTAAAAATCTTTCTGGGCCTTTCCCTGAACATGGGCATAACCAAAAAGAGTGAATTGCGGCTATATTGGTCCACTAGCCCACTTCACCATATGCGCATGTACTCTGCCTCCATGTCCAGGGCGAAATACGAGCAAATTCTGCGATTTATGCATTTCAATGACAATGAAATCTGTCGTCCTCGGGGAGACCCTGAATATGATCGGCTCCACAAAATTCGGCCCCTCATAGACCACTTCAATCAGCGGTTTGCAGCCTTGTTTACCCCCGAACAAGTTGTCTGCGTTGACGAGTCCCTGATTAAATTTACTGGCCGACTTGCTATGATACAGTACCTCCCCAGCAAGCGTGCCAGATACGGGGTCAAGCTGAATAAGCTCTGTGACAGGGCCACAGGCTATACAGTTACTTTCCGGTCTACGAGGGAAAAGATAGCACTGTGGAGCCCCCCAACTGCCCAGACTACATAGGGAGCAGCGGCAAGATATTTTGGCACTTGGTGTCATCCGGAAAGGGGTACCATTTGTACGTGGACAACTTTTACACAAGCGTGCCACTATTTAGTCACATTCTTGAATTACAATTTGGCGCATGTGGCACCGTGCGACCTAATCGCCTAGGCTTCCCCCAACGGCTTGTAAATTCCCGTCTTAGTCGGGGGAGAGAGCCTGCTTGAAAACGGACAAATTGCTTGCAGTGAAGTGGAGGGACACACGGGATGTTTATGTTCTGTCCTCCCTTCACGCAGACACTGCAACTGGCGTTATGGAGAAACCCCTCTGTATCCACGACTATAACCTTAATATGGGAGGGGTGGACCTTAACGACCAGTTTTTGGTGCCGTAATTTATTTGCCCGTAAAGCCAGACGCTGGTACAAAAAGTGTCTGTTTATTTATTCCAATTGGCTATGCTGAACGCCTTTGTCCTATACAGAGCGTCAGGACGAACTGGATCCTTCCGAGAATTCAAGGAAGCGATCATCAATGCCTACCTGTACCCAGGAGGTATGCCTGCCCAACTTCCCCTTCCAGATGCAGCGAGCCGGCTGCATGAGAGGCATTTTCCGAATGTCCTCCCGAGTACCCCTACCCAAAGACACCCCCAAAAAAGATGTCGTGTCTGTAGCAGGTGCGGATTTAGGCGTGACACCCGCTATTATTGTCCCAGATGTCCTGACCAACCTGGTCTCTGCATCGGGGACTGTTTCCGTCGCTACCACACACTAGTGGAGTTTTAGTGTAGGGTGCAGCATGACACAGTGTAGGGCACACAAACACAGGGTCTTGAAAGATATTCGATGGTTATCGACATTTTAAGAGACCCAAGCTGGAAAATCGCAGTTCACAGAAAAAAAGTGTTAAAAAAAAATGAAACAAAAAAAACAAAAATAGTTTTCGTTTGAGTTATTTTTATGTTCTTCTACTCTTCCTACTGTACTTTTACTGTACTTTGTTTGTTTTTCATTCTTTTCTTAACCTGTTTCCCTTGCAGGTACCCGTTGGCTGCCACACTGATTTTATATATTCTGACACAAACAGTGTTTGCGCTCAGCATATATGGATACCTCTGATGGCAGCAGCTGTGGTGATTTTCTGATTTCACCACTGCAGTTAAAATACCTTTAGGTATACGTGGAATATTGTCATGTACTGTATACTCACCATTAAATCAGTGGGTTTGGTTGTTGGGGGGTTAATGATGGGTAATACTACACAATTTCCATGTGCTGATTTCTGTTAGGTTCTCTTTTTTTTCGTTCAGCCCACAGGCTGCATGAAAAAAAAAAAAAAATACACTATATGCCAAACAAGGACCAGCAATGTACTGGTACGTTGCTGGACTTTGAGTGGTTATACCAGGATGATGCCTGCAGATTTAGGCATCACCTAGGTATCGTTTTATACAGCCAGCGGTCGGCTTACATGTAAACGCAATCCTAGCGGATAATTGGCCGCTAGAGTAAACCCCCGCTCCATCGCGGTTCAGTTTTTGCGGTCCCGGTATAATGCGTTTTTTTCTGTAATGTTATTTTACTATATAAATCATTAAAAATGTATTATTTTTGTTTTTTCCATAGCTCTTGCTCTGTCTCTCAGTATCTTTTGTGTTTAAATGAGTTTCTATTGTTTTAAAGTCCTTAAAATGCTTTTAAAAGTACAGTGACAGTAAAAAAAAAAAACATGCCTGCATTGTATTTAATAGGGTTTTTCTATTTAGTGGATTTTCACTTTTCGCGGCCGGGTTCCGGAACGTAACCCCCGCAATGGAGGGGGGGGGGTTTACTGTAGACTGCTTTTACATGCAGTGGGAGGGGACTCTCCCCCCCCTCCAACCTCCCGCCGCCTTCCGTGGTTTTTCTCGGGCTCTCCTGTCCCACCGGTTAACCCGAGAGTGCAGCCGGTGGTTCCATTATCTGACCATAGAGCTGATTGGAGACGAGAATGGCTCCAATCATCTCTATGGCCTAAGATACCGGAAGCTACGAGCATTTCATGACTTCTGTTTCGCCAGAAAAACAGCGCCATTGGTAAATTGGGAAAGAATTTTATCACACCAATCTTGGTGTGGTTAGATGCGTTAAGGTCAGAGGAGAGATCTAGAGTCTAAAAGACCCCAATTTTTTTTAAAAAAGAGTACCGGTCACTACAGATTGCTATCATAGAGGATATTTAAATTCACTGTGATAACAATAAAAATGATTAAAAAACAAAAAATGAAAGGAAAGGTGTCAAAATAACATAAAAAAGCAAATAAAAAAAAAATCAAGCCCCCCCTGTCCCCCCTGTCCCCCCGTGCTTGCGCGCAAAGGCGCACGCAAGCATTGGTCTAGTGTCATATGTAAACCGCAATTGCAGCATGCATGTGAGGTATCGTCGCGAACGCCAGGTCGAGTGCAGTAATTCTTGCAGTAGACCTTCTCTGTAAGTCTAAAGTGGTAACCTGTAAAGACTTTTAAAGGCTTTTAAAAATGTACGTAGATTGTTGCCGCTGCACAGGCGTGCGCAATCTTTAAAGCATGTCATGTTTGGTATCATGTTTTAAAAAATGTATTTTTTTTGCAGAAATTGCCTTTGGAAAATCTGTGCGCAAATACCGTGTGACAAAAAAATTTGCAACATCCACCATTTTGTTCTATAGGGCCTCTGCTTTAAATAAATATATAATGTTTGGGGGTTCAAAGTAATTTTCTAGTAAAAAAAAAAATATTTTTTCATGCAAACAAAAAGTCACAGAAAAGGCTTGGTTTTCAAGAGTGGGTGATGTGTGGCTAAGATTGAGCATAAAATGCCGGGACAGTTCAAACACCCCCCAAATGACCCCTTTTTGAAAAGTAGACACCCAACGCTATTTGCTGAGAGGCATAGAGTCCATGGAGTATTTTATATTTTGCCCTAAGTTTCGGGAAGGTGACAATTTTTTTTTTTTTACAGAAAGTTGTCACTAAATGATATATTGCTCACGCATGACATGGGTATATGTGAAATGATACCCCAAAATACATTCTGCTGCTTCTCCTGAGTACAAGGATACCCCATGTGTGAGACTTTTTGGGAGCCTAGCTGGGTACGGGACCCCGAAATCCAATCACCACCTTCAGGTTTTCTAATGGCGTAAATTGCTTATTTTACCTCTGCACTACCCGTCACAGTTTCAGAGGCCCTGAAATTTCAAAATAACACAAAACCCCCCCAAATGACCCCATTTTGCAAAGTAGACACTCCAAGCTATTGGCTGAGAGGCATGGTGAGTCCATGGAATATTTTATATTTTGCCACAAGTTTCGGGAAAACTGAATTTTTGTAAAATCTTACCTGTAAAATTCCTTTCTCTGAGTCCTCCGACAGTCGCCGCCTCCTCTAAGTCATCACTATTGGGTATTGTCTTCCTATCCATAGGAATAGCTAGGCATACAGGGCCGATCCTAGGGTAACAGACGCCTGGGTGCAGAAATATTTATGGTGCCCCTGTGTGGGCGTGGTCATCTTACTAACCCCTCCCCTTTCCTAATGGGACCGACCTGGAGGGGGTCTCTCCAAGGAACACAGAGAGGGCCTCTGTTAGAGAGTCTGTTAGAAAGACCCCCCCACCAGGCCCCATTAGAGACTACAACGGAGTCTAATGGGACCTGGAGGGGGGTTTATCTTACAGAGGCCCTCTCTGTGCCTATTGGAGAGTCTCTGATAGAAAGAGTCCCCTCCAGCCCCCATGAGAGACTACATTAGAGTGTCACTGAACAATAGAAAAATAAACAATATTATATTAATTAATAGCACTTTGATGCCCAGGCCCAAGACTAGAAGACTTCACTTACCTTAAATAATGGGTACTGGGGCTGGCTGCTGGTCCTGGGGCCTGGCTTCTGGGACTGGGTCCTGGCTTCTGGGGCTTTGCTGCTGGTTCAAAGGTCTGGCTGCTGGGGCTGGCCTGCTGGTCCTGGGGTCTGGCTGCTGGTCCTCCTGATTCCTGGCTGCTGGTCCTGGTTTTTGGGGCTGGGCTGCTGGTCCTGTATTCTGGCTGCTGATCCTCCTGATTCCTGGCTGCTGGTCCTGGTTTTTGGGGCTGGGCTGCTGGTCCTGTATTCCGGCTGCTGGTCCTGGGGTCTGGCTGCTGGGGCCTTGGGGCTGGCTGCTGGTCCTGGGGTCTGGCTGCTGGGGCATTGGGGCTGGCTTCTGGTCCTGATTCTTGGCTGCTGGTCCTGGGGTCTGGCTGATGGTCCTGATTCCTGGCTCCTCTGTGGTGTGCCGTCTCTGTGGTATGCTGGGCTGTGGTGCCAGTCTCTGTGGTATGCTGGCTCTGTGATGCTGGGCTCTGTGGTGCTGGTGATGCTGGGCTCTGTGGTATGTTGGGCTCTGTGGTATGCTGGGCTCCGTGGTATGCTGGCTCTGTGATGCTGGGCTCTGTGGTGCTGGTGATGCTGGGCTCTGTGGTATGTTGGGCTCTGTGGTATGCTGGGCTCCGTGGTATGCTGGCTCTGTGGTGCTGGGCTCTGTGGTGCTGGTGATGCTGGGCTCTGTGGTATGTTGGGCTCTGTGGTATGTTGGGCTCTGTGGTATGCTGGGCTCTGTGGTATGCTGGGCTCTGTGGTATGCTGGGCTCTGTGGCGTGCTGGGCTCTGTGGTATGCTGGGCTCTGTGGTATGCCGGGCTCTGTGGTATGCCGGGCTCTGTGGTATGCCGGGCTCTGTGGTATGCTGGGCTCTGTGGTGTGCCGGGCTCTGTGGTGTGCCGTGCTCTGTGGTGTGCTGGGCTCTGTGGTGTGCTGGGCTCTGTGGGGCTGGGCACTGTAGTTCTGACTCTGTGGTGCTGGGCTCTGTGGTATGTTGGGCTCTGTGGGGCCGGGCTCTGCAGTGTGCTGGGCTCTGTGGTGTGCTGGGCTCTGTGGTGTGCTGGGCTCTGTGGTGTGCTGGGCTCTGTGGTATGCTGGGCTCTGTGGTATGTTGGGCTCTGTGGTGCTGGTGATGCTGGGCTCTGTGGTGTGCTGGGCTCTGTGGTATGCTGGGCTCTGTGGTGTGCTGGGCTCTGTGGTGTGCTGGGCTCTGTGGTGTGCTGGGCTCTGTGGTATGTTGGGCTCTGTGGTATGTTGGGCTCTGTGGTATGCTGGGCTCTGTGATATGCTGGGCTCTGTGGTATGTTGGGCTCTGTGGTGCTGGTGATGCTGGGCTCTGTGGTGTGCTGGGCTCTGTGGTATGCTGGGCTCTGTGGTGTGCTGGGCTCTGTGGTGTGCCGGGCTCTGTGGTGTGCCGGGCTCTGTGGTGTGCCGGGCTCTGTGGTGTGCTGGGCTCTGTGGTGTGCTGGGCTCTGTGGGGCTGGGCACTGTAGTTCTGACTCTGTGGTGCTGGGCTCTGTGGTATGTTGGGCTCTGTGGGGCCGGGCTCTGCAGTGTGCTGGGCTCTGCAGTGTGCTGGGCTCTGCGGTATGCTGGGCTCTGTGGTGTGCTGGGCTCTGTGGTGTGCTGGGCTCTGTGGTGTGCTGGGCTCTGTGGTATGCTGGGCTCTGTGGTATGTTGGGCTCTGTGGTGCTGGTGATGCTGGGCTCTGTGGTGTGCTGGGCTCTGTGGTATGCTGGGCTCTGTGGTGTGCTGGGCTCTGTGGTGTGCTGGGCTCTGTGGTGTGCTGGGCTCTGTGGTATGTTGGGCTCTGTGGTATGTTGGGCTCTGTGGTATGTTGGGCTCTGTGGTATGCTGGGCTCTGTGGTATGTTGGGCTCTGTGGTATGTTGGGCTCTGTGGTGCTGGTGATGCTGGGCTCTGTGGTGTGCTGGGCTCTGTGGTATGCTGGGCTCTGTGGTGTGCTGGGCTCTGTGGTGTGCTGGGCTCTGTGGTATGTTGGGCTCTGTGGTATGTTGGGCTCTGTGGTATGCTGGGCTCTGTGATATGCTGGGCTCTGTGGTATGCTGGGCTCTGTGGTATGCTGGGCTCTGTGGTATGTTGGGCTCTGTGGTGTGCTGGGCTCTGTGGTATGTTGGGCTCTGTGGTGTGCTGGGCTCTGTGGTGTGCTGGGCTCTGTGGTATGCTGGGCTCTGTGGTATGCTGGGCTCTGTGGTATGTTGGGCTCTGTGGTATGCTGGGCTCTGTGGTATGCTGGGCTCTGTGGTATGCTGGGCTCTGTGGTATGTTGGGCTCTGTGGTATGCTGGGCTCTGTGGTATGCTGGCTCTATGGTGCTGGGCTCTGTGGTGCTGGTGATGCTGGGCTCTGTGGTATGCTGGGCTCATAGACATGAGGGGTGGGAGACGCAACCGTAGAAAGGCAACGCAGTACCCACATCAGAGAAAGGAATCTTACATGCACCGTAAGAAAACCAACTGGGCAACAGAAAACAACAATGCTCAACAGGAGCAACAGCCCAGGAAAGCAAATGCCAACAGCCAGGGACCCACAGAAAAATTCAAGGGTCCTTCATGGCACTGCCGCAGTGAGAACTTTGCGGCCAAAAGAAGCATCAGCTGATACCAGAACGTCTACTTAGTAGAACTTGGAAAAAGTGTGCACCGACAACCAAGTCGCCGCCTTGCACACCTGGGCCACCGAGGCCCGATGCCAATAGGCCCAGGAAGTACTCAAAGACCTGGTAGAGTGCGCCTTAACAGGGAAGGGCGGAACCCGTTCCTTCAAGGCGTAAGCCAGCTCAATGGTCTGTCTGATCCATTTGGCAATAGTTGCTGCGGACGCAGCCATGCCCTTCCGAGTCCCCTCAGGAAGGACAAAGAGAGTCCACCTTCCGAAAGGATTCCGTAGACGACAGGTAAACCCTGATCGCCCTGACAACATCCAAGGAATGTAAAGCAACCTACTTAGGATGTTTAGGCTTCGTACAAAGCGAAGGTAGGACAATGTCCTCATTAAGGTGATATTCCGAGATCACCTTGGGAAGGAAGGATGGGGGTGGTCGCAAAACCACCTTATCCCTGTGAATTATCAAGTAAGGGGAGCGGCAAGACAACGCCACCAGCTCCGACACCCTGCGAGCCGAAGTGATCGCCACCAGAAAGGCAACCTTCTTAGACAGCAGAGGCAACAGGCAATCTCCCTGATATATTCAAAGGGAGCACACTGCAACACGGACAGAACCAAGTTCAAGTCCCACGGAGGTAAGGGCTCCTTCCTGGGAGGATCCAAATGTCGCACACCTTGAATGAAGGTGCGCACCAAGGAATGAGACGCCACAGGGCGTTGGAAAAGGACAGCCAGTGCGGACACCTGGCCCGTTATCGTGGCCAGCGCCAGGCGCTGATCCACTCCAGACTGGAGGAAAGCCAACACTCTCGATACCGAGTAAGAACGAGGGGAAAATCCCCTGGACTCACACCAGGCGAAATAAGCTTTCCAGGTACGGTAATAGATCTTACCAGAGGAGGATTTCCTAGCCTTGAGCAGGGTAGGGATAACCTCAGGGGATAGACCCTTGTCCTTCAAGACCTGGGTCTCAACAGCCAGGCCGTTAAAGCCAGCGACTGTAAAGCAGGATGGAAGATTGGACCTTGAGACAGGAGATCTTCCCGCAGAGGCAGGCGCCACGAAGGTGCCACTGCCAGGTGAACAACGTCGGCGTACCAGGACCGGCGTGGCCAGTCCGGTGCCACCAGAATCACCATGTGCGGTTCCAAGGCCAATCTGCGCAGGAACCGGGATAACAACTGAATCGGAGGAAAGGCGTACATCAGACGATACTGACGCCACAGGGCCCCCAACGCATCCGAGGCGTCCGCCAACGGATCGCGCGTTCTTGCCACGAACCTTTCCACCTTTTCATTTAGCGGAGATGTGAACAGATCCACATCTGGGGATCCCCACCTCGCACAAAGCATCTGAAAGACCTCCGGGTGTAGGGACCATTCCCCCTGGTCCAGGGTCTGGCGGCTCAGATAGTCGGCCTGCCAATTTTCCACACCGGAATGTGAACTGCCGAGATCGCCGGGACATGAGTCTCGGCCCAAGACAGAATGTCGGACACCTCCCGGGCCGCACGAGCACTCTTGGTGCCCCCCTGGTGGTTGATGTAAGCCACCGCGGTAGTATTGTCCGTATGTACGCAAACAGGCAAGCCCTGGAGACGTTCCGACCACTGGAAGAGACAGAGTTTTGTCGCTCGTAGTTCCAGCACATTTATCGGGAGGAAGGACTCCTCCTCCGACCAAGTGCCCTGGGCAGACAGGTTGCCCAGGACTCCACCCCAGCCCGACAGGCTGGCATCCGTGGTAACCACTGTCCACACCAACGGACGGAAGGACTTGCCTTCCGCCACCGACGGGGACTGGATCCACCATAGAAGAGCCAATCTGGTCTGAGACATCCAGATCCAAGGACTGAGGAAGTCTGTCTCACCTGGCCAGGATCTCCGTCTGGAGAGCCCGCGCGTGGAACTGAGCAAAGGGGATCGCCTCGAAGGCCGACACCATCAACCCCAGGCCCCGCATGCAGGTCCTGAGTGACAAGGACAGATTGTCCCTGAGGGACCTGAGTTCGTCCCGCAAAGTCCGGAGCTTGTCCTCCGGCAAGAACACCTTTGCCTGAGCAGAGTCCAGAACCATTCCCAGATAGGGAAGGTGAAGCGACGGAGACAACGCTGATTTTTGAACGTTGATGGTCCATCCGAACTCCTGGAGCGTCTGTACCGTGATGGACAGGTCGCGCACAAGGTCCTGACTGGCACGCGATCTCAGAAGCAGATCGTCCAGGTAACTCAGGACCGCAATGCCCTGGGCCCGCAGTAGGCCCAGGACCGGTGCCAACACCTTGGTAAACACCCTGGGTGCCGAAGCAAGACCGAAAGGTAACGCCACAAACTGATAGTGGTCCTCTGCGATAGCAAACCGAAGGTACCGCTGATGACCCTCGAAGATGGGGATGTGCAGGTACGCATCCTTCAGATCTATCGAAGCCAGGAATTCTCCTGGGCTCAAGGAAGCCACCACTGAACGGAGGGACTCCATTTGAAATTTATGAACACACACGAAGCGGTTCAGCGCTTTCAGGTCCAGAATAGGACGCACTTTGCCCTCCTTCCTGGGCACAGTGAACAGCTTTGAATAAAACCCCCGAAACCTGTCCTGATGAGGTACCGGGACAATCACTCCCTGAGCAAGCAGGTCCTGCACCGCCTGATGCAAGTCCTGCAGACGCCCCGGAAGCAGATGGAGATTGGAGGGAAAAAATCTGTCCGCCGGCCGGGAAAGGAATTCGATCTTGTAACCTGATCGAACGATTTCCTGAACCCACCTGTCCGATATCCGGAACAGCCAAGGTTGGAGGAAACCGCACAGACGTCCCCCCACCCCGGAAACGGGTGAGGGCTCCCCTTCAGGTAGAGGCGGATTGTCCCGCCGAGCCAGCATTGCCGGCCTTCTGCTTAACCGCCCAGGGCTTCTTCTGGTTGCCCTGGGCCTTGAAGGGCTTGCCCTTGGATTGGTTCCGAAAGGCACGAAAGGACCCCTGAGTGGATCTAGGCTTCCGCTTGCCTCGGAAAGACTTGTTCTTCGGGTTCTGGGGCAGCATAATACTCTTGCCCCCCGTGACGCCCTTCACCAGGGTATCTAACGCCTCGCCAAAAAGGCGAGAGCCAGCATAGGGAATATCAGCAACTGTTTTCCGTGAGGACTGGTCAGCCGACCAGCTCTTCAGCCATATAAGTCGCCGGTTAAGTACCGAGACACTAGAGAGGGGCGAGCCACTAAGGGGGCCTCATTCAAGGCTGCATCACAAAAATACATGACTCCTTGGTGGATCTGATCCACCATTTCCAGCCGGGCAGGCGGAACATCATCAGACACGAGATTGCTCCTAAGCATCTTAGTCCAATCAGCCACCACCTGAGCCACCAGAACGGACGCGAAAATGGGTTTGAGCAACGAACCCGCCACCGTATAGGAATGGCGGGCTAGGGACTACAACCTCCGGTCCGTGGGATCCAGGAAAACCGGGTTATCCTCAGTAGGAACCAAGGTAGCCTTGTTCAACACGGCCACAGTGTGATCCACCTGTGGAGGCACACACCATCGCGATTCCGTAGCCGGCGCAAAAGGATAAAGCAATCTGAACCGACTAGGTACCAGGAATGGACGTTTCAACGTGCGCCACATTTCATTAACAGTGTAATGGAATTCCGCTGGGCAGGGAAAAACCTGCGCAGACTTGCGGGTCCTGTGCGTCCCAAATGAGGACACAACGCCCGGAGGACTGGGCTCATCCTCCAAATGTAAGGTTTCTTTTACAGAAACAATCAACTCATCCATGGTCGCCCGTTCTTCAGGTGACCCTGGGGAGGATGAATCAACACCCTCCAGTTCAGCCTCCCCCTCAGACCCCGGGGGGTCCAAGGATGAGCGGGACCCTGAGAAGGGCACGCTCGCAGCAGCAGCAGCCAAATCCCCATCTGAATCAGAAGAGAGAGACCTGGGCCTCTTCCTCGCAGCCCGTTCAGCCATCAGCATTTCCATATTTGCCACCAAGGTTGCTACTACAGCAGCCAGATCAGGTCACAGCGGGGCCACAGGAGAACTGGGGCCCCCCACTAAAGCTGGAGGAAACTTGCTTTCCTGAGAATCCATGGCTCAAGTTATCAGAACAAACTACAGTGCAAAAAAGGGTGTACTGTCCCCTTTAAGAGCGCTGCGTGTGCGCAGCCCACCGCTACTGTCACAGCTATGAAAGACCCCCAAAGGAGAAAAGAAACTGAGCCAGAAGCGATATACAGAGGGAGATTGAGAGCGATAACCTGCAGAGCCCTCAGAGCGTTGCTGCCAGTGTCCTTGCTGCTGATGGAAAAAGGAAGTGCTGCTGGAGAGGGCTGGACTATAAGCCAGACCCCGGGAAAATGGCTGCCCCATAGGAATGCATTGGAGGCTACGCCAAAATGGCCGCCGACATGCGGTCGGACGGATCGCGCCAAAATGACATGTATAATCGCCCCAGAGGAGCTATACATGTGTGCCCACAGTAAATATGGCGGACCGCGCGAAATTGCCCCGCAGCGGTCGCCGCACAAGCACAGACGTCTGCACCCCCAAACATGCACCTAAGGTGACCCAGGGACCCCCGGCAAACATACAGATCTGCACAAGCGAACCCCGCAGGGATCGCACGGGGAGTCACACAGGCACAGACATGGGGACACACAGCAACACAGACTGCCACCCCAGACAGAGGCCCCACACAGAAAGTACTTACCTGTACCAGATGGCGTGGGGAGCCTCAATGCACGGATAAACCTCTGTCCTCATCTGACAGGGAGTGCCGTGAGCCAGGGACATGACGCTGGAGCATCGCAGACGAGTCCTGTGAGGTAGCCACCTCACGGCTGCATCCCTGCAGCGAACAGGGATGGGTCGTTCGTAATGCCAGGGCGAACCATAGCTGAACGCTCGATGGCGGGCTGGGGGTCCATCTGACCCTCTGTGCCCTGAAAAACCAGGGCGGTCAGCCCGAATCCCAGCACCGCATGATCCATCTTCATCCGAAGAGAAGACTAACACTAGAGCTGACAAAATAAACAGCTAGTAAAGTGAGAGAAAAAAACTGACATTTAAAAGAAAATCAAATAAAAGATTAGGAAGGCTGAGACTGAAGCCCCAGCAGAAGGTAGCCTTACTATTCCTGACGCTAGGCAGATTAAAACTGAGTTGGGAGTGGTGATGCAGGGGGGGTATTGACCGGATGGGACAGCCCCCATGGGTGTGTATATGCTAATGCCTTTTGTCTTTTGACTAAGTCTATATGCCTAGCTATTCCTATGGATAGGAAGACAATACCCAATAGTGATGACTTAGAGGAGGCGGCGACTGTCGGAGGACGTAAGAGAAATTACATTTGTATTTATTTATTTTTTAACACAAAGTTGTCACTAAAAGATAAAAAGCTCACACATGCCATGGGTATATGTAGAATGACACCCCAAAATACATTCTGCTGCTTCTTCTGAGTACAGGGATACCCCATGTGTGAGACTTTTTGGCAGTCTAGCCGCGTACAGGACCCCGAAATACAATCTGTACCTGCTGGCTTTCTAAGGGCGTAAATTGTTGATCTCATTCCTTACTACCTATCACACTTTTGAAGGCCATGAAATGCCAAGATGGCACAAAAAAACCCCAAATTACCCCATTTTGCAAAGTAGACACTCCAATCTATTTGCTGAGAGGCATGGTGAGTATTTTGCAGCTCTCATTTTTTTTGGAAAATGGAGAAAAAACAGGAAAATGCATTTCTTTTCCTCTTTTTTCAATTTCCAAAACTTTGTGACAAAAAGTGAGATCTGCAAAACACTCAACATGCCTCTCTGCAAATAGCTCAGGGTGTCTACTTGCAAAAAGGGGTCATTTGGGGGGGTTTGTGCTGTCTTGGCATTTCATGGCCTCCGAAACTGTGATAGGTAGTCAGGAGTGAAATCAACAATTTACGCCCTTGGAAAGCCCGAAAGTGGGGACTGGTTTTCGGGGTCCTGTACTCGGCTAGACTGCAAAAAAGTCTCACACATGGGGTATCCCTGTACTCAGAAGAAGCAGCAGAATGTATTTTGGGGTGTCATTTCACATATACCTATAGCATGTGTGAGCAATATATCATTTACTGACAACTTTGTGTAAAAAAAAAAAAAATATATATATATATTTCCCAGAACATGTGGCAAAATATAAAATATTCTATGGACTCACCATGCCTCTCAGCAAATAGCTTGGGGTGTCTACTTTCCAAAATGGGGTCATTAAGGGGGGTTTTGTGCTATCTTGGAATTTTAGGGCCTCCGAAACTGTGACAGGTAGTGCAGAGGTGACATGAACAATTTACGCCATTAGAAAACCTTAGAGTGTTGATTGGTTTTCGGGGTCCCGTACACGGCTAGGCTCCCAAAAAGTTTCACACATGTGGTATCCCTGTACTCAGGAGAAGCGGCAGAATGTATTTTGGGGTGTCATTCCACATATACCCATGTCATGTGTGAGCTTTTTATCTTTTAGTGACAACTTTGTGTTAAAAAATAAATAAATAAAAATGTAATTTTCCCAAAACTTGTGGCAAAATATAAAATATTCTATGGACTCACCATGCCTCTACGCAAATAGCTTGGGGTGTCTACTTTCCAAAATGGGGTAATTTGGGGGGCTTTTGTGGTATCTTGACATTTCAGGACCTCCTAAACCGTTATAGGTAGTGAGAAAATGCAATGAAAAATTTACGCCCTTTGAAATTCTGAAGGTGGGGATTGGTTTTCGGGGTCCCGTACACAGCTAGGCTCCCAAAAAGTCTCACGTATGTGGTACTCAGGAGAAGCAGAAGAATATATTTTAGGGTGTAATTACACATATACCCATGGCATGTGTGAGCAATATATCATTTCAATGTCGTTTTTATGTAAAAAACGAAAAAACATTTTTTAGGGCTCTTTCACACAGGCGTACCGATCAGATCCGCCTGTCAGTTTTTTAGGCGGATCTGATCGGATGCCCCATTCAGCCCTATGGAGCAGCGGATGTCAGCGGTGACATGTCCGCTGACACCCGCTGCCATCCGCATCCGATCCTGTCCGTGAAATCTGGACGGATGGAAACCCTATTTTCCATCCGTCCTGGGGATCGGATGGGATTGGATGAGAGCAGACCGCCTGATTCCCCATAGAGAACAGCGGGGCTCTGACACCTCCCTCTCCGCACACAGTTCGGAGACGGAGCTGTCATCCGCTGGCTCAGCGGGGATTGGTGGATGGATCCCCGCTGTGCAGAGCACGGTCCGCAACGGAATGCGAACCGTGTGAAAGAGCCCTTAGTCATTTTTCAAACACCTGTGACAAAAAAATGAAATATTCCATGAGCTCAACATGCCTCTCAGAACATTCCTTAGGATGTCTACTTTCCAAAAAGTGGTAGTTTGGGGGGGTTGTACTGCCCTGACATTTTAGCACTTCATGAAATGAGATAGGCAGTCAGAAATTAAAGCTGCGTAAATTTCAGTATTTACACCATAGTTTGTAGACGCTATAACTTTTGCGCAAACCAATAAAAATACGCTCATTGAGATTTTTTTTGCAAAGACATGTAGCTAAACGCATTTTGGCCAAAATATATGACATAAATTGAGTATATTGGATATTTTTTAAAAGACAAAGTTGATATTGTCATTTTTTCTCGAAATTTTCGCTCTTTTTTTATTAAGCGGAGAGGTGATCAAATATCACCAAAAGAAAGCTCTGGTTGTGGGAAAAAAAGGACGTAAATTTTATTTGGGTACAGCATTGCATGACCGCGCAATTGTCAGTTAAAGTCACGCAGTGCCAAGTTGAAAAAAGGGGTCTGGTCTTTGAGCAGGAAAATCCTCCGGGGCTTAAGTGGTTAAATAGTAACAGGTACAAGACATATACTGATGGTAACATCCATATGCAGTAACACACAGCAAAACAGTAGACAATCAAGGTGAAATAGTACAATGTATAGAAATAGGTAAATACATAGTGAGAGCCCATCCAGTAATAACAGAGACATAAGGCCTGCACTACTTTGATGAGACTTTGATCCAGAGAGTGTAAAGTTGGATCAAAGCTGCACTCAAGTCGCACTCTAAATCGCAGAACTTGTGAGTTGCACTGTGGCATCACCTGGAAATTCTTCTAAAATGGTGGATAATTAGCCTTCTAAAACAAAATGGTAGATTCTGTGGCACTACAGAGACCAGGACAGTCAAGCTGAGCATCTTAGCCCCCCTCCTCTCTCAGTATCTCTTCCTCGCTGTTCTCCTTTTACTAACGAGAATGCAGATAAGTGTGAAGCCAGGAATGTTAATTGCCATAGATAAATGTTACAGGGAACATCTGGGGAGAGCATATGTATTGCTGCCTTCACAAATATAAGGAGGTATGGGGGTACAGGAGGAATAGAGGTATGGCAGGTATGGAGATATAGGAGGTATGGAGGGTACAGGAGGTATGGCAGTTATGGAGATACAGGAGGTATGGAGGTACAGGAGGTATGGAGATGCAGGAGGTATGGCAGGAATGGAAGTACAGGAGGTATGGAGGTACAGGAGGTATGGAGGTACAGGAAGTATGGAGGTACAGGAGGTATGGAGGTACAGGAGGTATGGAAGTACAGGAGGTATGGAGGTACATGAGTTATGGAGGTACAAGAGGTATGAAGGTACATGAGGTATGGAGGTACAGGAGGTATGGAGATACAGGAGGTATAAAGATACTGGAGGTATGGAGGTACGACAGGTATGGAGATACAGGAGGTATGGAGGTATGGCAGGTATGGAGGTACAGGAGGTATAGAGATACAGGAACTATGGAGGTACAGCAGGCATGAAGTG